>NC_057946.1:30825056-30895056 GCF_018555375.3 Anguilla rostrata | reverse complement strand
GACAGTCTGCACACAAACAGACAGGTGAGTCACACACCAAGGAGAAAAAAGAAATGAATGGTTGTTAGACACGGGTGGATGGGGGTGTGGGGGGGGGGGGGGGGTGGACGGGCAAGGGTCCTCTGTGGTGACGTGAGAGGAAATGCGTGGTGCGTCAACGAATCGCCACAAACACCGTGGCAAGAATCCGGAACTCCTGGAACCCGAATCCGCCTCTGGGTTTTTGGTTCCTGGGGGCCCGAGCGTGGGCGGGAGCTCGGTGAATGTTCTGCCGTTTCAGAGACCGTATCCGGAACGTTCTCAGAATGTCACCGACACGTGTCCACCGCCATTCTCGCATCTAACCCACCGACTGATTAACCGACCGGTAAACTGACACGTGTCCACCGCCATGCTTGTATCTAAACCACCGACCGATTAACTGACACACGTCCACCGCCATGCTCGTATCTAACCGACCGAACGATTAACCGCCAGGAGGTCGTAAACTGCCGACAGCACGACTGGAGCGCTCTTCTGCGGCTTTTTGACGGTCCTCGTTCTGAACCGTGATCACGGTCTGAGACGGTTTGGGGGAACGCTCGCCCGCTAACGTTATCTCTGGCGAGCGGTGATCTCACCAGAGCGCTCCCCCGGTGTCCTCGGAACGTTTTCGCGTCGGCCGGACGGCTGACATGTGTGGCGGGACACGCGACGCGTCGCCTTGGCGACCGGGCGTGAGATCAGCTCCTCCGCCCAGCTGTCCGTTTCCACGGCGCTCTTTCCCGCCGTGACGTCCCCGCGGTGCGGTGGGCGGGCAGACCGATCTCCGCAAACTGCTCTTGGCTTTCTGTCTGTGTTGCTGTTTTTATATCTGCGCGCTGTTTACACTTAAGGCTCCGTCTTAATGGATCACACCTGTGCCCTGAATCTGGCAAAGTGATAGGAAATATTAAAACACACACACACACACACTGACACTGACACACTCATAGACATGCACACACACACACTCATGTATACGCTCACACATGTACACGTACACACGCACGCACACAGATACTCACACGTTTACACAGACAGACAGACAGACTCACACACACACACGCACACACACACACACAGTTGTATCTAATCTGAAGCCTGAAGCGCTGTGTGTCTAACCTACAGCACTGCCATCCCGTATGAGTAAACAGACAAACAGGCGGGGGGGGCACAGGCGGGGGGGGGGGGTGAAGGTGAAGGCACAGTCAGGCTGGTGTGACACAGAGAGCAGCCGTCAGCTGATCTGTGTGCTCGCCTTTGCCAAGGACGGTGACAGGAGAGAGAAGGCTTAGTGAGCAAACGTGTCTCCCTCTCCCCCTCTCTCTCCCACTCCCAAACCTGCTCTCTTTCTCTCACTTACTCTCTGTCTCCCTCCCTCTCTCCCTCTCCCCCTCTCTCTCCCACTCCCAAACCTGCTCTCTTTCTCACTTACTCTGTCCTCCTCTCTCCTCTCCCTCTCTCTCCCACTCCCAAACCTGCTCTCTTTCTCTCACTCACTTTCTGTCTCCTTCCCTCTCTCTCTCTCTGTCTGTCTCCCTCTCTCTCTCTTCCACTCCCAAACCTGTCTCCCTCTCTCCCTCTCTCTCTCTCTCCCACTCCCAAACCTTGCTCTCTCTCTCTGTCTGTCTCCCCCTCTCACTCTCCCACTCCCAAACCTTGCTCTCTGTCTGTCTCCCTCTCTCTCTCCCACTCCCAAACCTCTCGCTCTCTCTCCCTGTCTTCCTCTCCCTCTCCGCCTCTCTCTCCCACTCCAAAACCTGCTCTCTCGCTCATGTCCCCCCACACACACAAAGATACACAAAGATACACACCCCAGATACACAAACACACACACACCCACACGTGCACACACACCCCACATGCGCACACACACACACACACACCCACACACACACAAACACACATCCCAGATACACACACACATCCCAGATACCCAGACACACACACACACACACACACACAGAGACACAAACACACACGCACACACACTCACCCCACACAGAGTGATTGCAGCCTCCTACCCTTCTGTCGCACAGAGCCCAGTCTGGTCAAACCGCCTTCTCTCGTCTAAAGAACAACATCATTACCTTGGCATTGCCACCGATACCGCCACGTCTGCACGCTGTGCCCCGATAGTACTCAAACCCGCAGGACTGCAGCACCGCCACATCACGGGTCTGTTACTGCTGTCCGTTAGAAAGACTTAGAGTGCTTTCTGTGCCCTTCCCTCACACTGAGCCACATCTACAGCTCAATGGCTGATCTTTCACAGTATAATCTGAAGTGGCCAGCGCTCTCTTTCACAGTATAATCTGAAGAGTGGCTGGCTGTATCTTTCACAGTATAATCTGCAGAATATCTGGCTGTTTCTTTCACTGTATAATCTGAAGAGTGGCTGGCTGTGTCTTTCACAGTATAATCTGAAGAGTGGCTGTTTCTTTCACAGTATAATCTGCAGAGTATCTGGCTGTTTCTTTCACTGTATAATCTGAAGAGTGGCTGGCTGTGTCTTTCACAGTATAATCTGAAGAGTGGCTGTGTCTTTCACTGTATAATCTGAAGAGTGGCTGTTTCTTTCACAGTATAATCTGCAGAGTAGCTGGTTGTTTCTTTTACAGTATAATCTGAACAGTGGTTGGGTCCTTCTTTCACAATATGATCTGCTGAGTAGCTGTGCTGTCTGTCATAGAATAATCTGAAGAGCGGCTTGGCGGTCTCTTTTATAAAGTTTAATATTTAAGAGTGCCCGAATAAATACTTACTTACTAATTGAGTCGAAGTTAATTTCATTTTAATTCAGCCGACTCGGGAAATGAATTGAAATTCAAATAATCATCGCTGTCCAAACAGAACAGGCCATTATTTAATATCTTTCCCTGCCGCTGAATCCACACACTTCCTGTGAGTGGCTCTGCATGAGAGTGTGCGCTGAATGGCTAAAGACCAATGCAGAGCGTGGCTGTCCCAGCATCATTAGACACAACGTCTCGTGGAAACTGGCAAAGGGTAAATTTCACACAGACATTAGGAAATATGTTTTCACACAGAGAGTGGTCAGTGTGTGGAATAGCTTGCCTGGACATGTGGTGGAGGCAGAGACACTGGGGGTGTTCAAGGCTCAGCTTGATACAGTGTTAGATACTATCTGGCTTTTAGGTGAACTAAGCATTAAGTGCAGTTTAGTGGTAGGAATAGACGAGCAGTGTTGGGCTGAATGGCCTGTTCTCGTCTTACGTTATGTTGTTATGTCATGCTCATTGGCTGAAACGGACCGGACCAGCAGGACAGGGGGGTGGGGCCACGCACAGCAGCCAAACTGAAAGGCACAGTTTGGTGACTGGCTGTCTGGCTGATTGGACCGGGCCTCTCTTCTCACTGATTGGACCAGGCCTCTCTGCTCCCTGATTGGACCAGGTTTTTCTGCTCTCTGATTGGACCAGCCAATCTGCTTCCTGATTAGACTGGGCCTCTCTGCTCCCTGATTGGACCAAGACTCTATGCTCCCTGATGACACTGGGTCTCCCTGCTCCCTGATTGGACCAGGCCTCAAATTTGGCCGTTGAAGGGAGTAGTACTGCTGGTTTTCATTCTTCTCTTCTAATCAGAGACTCCTGGAACTCCAGGTGCCTCAAATGTGTGGCTAATCAGTGGCGTTCAATGAACAATGAGCAGAGAAAACCAGCAGTACTGCTGGCCTCGGTATGGGCATCCCTGCTGCATGCTAAACTGTTCCCTAGCCATTAGGCCGGTTGCAAATGTAGTCCTGGGGCAGGTTGGTGTCGTTTATTTACAAAATGGAGGTCGCATTCGCACACCCGTGGTAGGCAGCAGCTCTCCTTTTGCCACTAAACCAATCCGTCTTCCTCCCTATTCCCCCTCACCCGCTGCGCTGGGCAGCCATTTTGTGCCCTCCTGCCTCGTCTCGCACATTGGGCCACGCTTTAAATGGGATGCTGCGGTTTGGGATGCGTTGAGTCAGAGAGCATGTTTGACTGAGGAGAGACAATAATGACTCGGGTTCACAAGCTCAGATGGGTGCTGCTTTACTAACACACAGCGATCCAATGAGACCAGAGTCTGTGGGTGTGGGTGGCAGTGCAGTGTAACGGTCACAGAACTGGGCTCGTAACCCAAAGCTTCCAGGTCCCATCCCTAGGTAGGACACTGCTGTTGTACCCCTGAGCAAGGTACTTAACCCTGAATTGCTTCAGTACATATCAAGCTGTGTAAACAGATACTACATTAACAGTGCAAGAGCCGTGTAATGTCAGGGTGTGTAAGAGCCTGTAATGGAATGTAATAGGGACTTCTAGATGAGTGGCAGATGCCGTGTGCAAGAAAAAACATTGTGCTTATGTGCTTATGTACCACTAGCTAATCTCTCTGCAACATTTTGGATTGCCGCAGTCATTAATTCATCATAATTTGCATTAAACGTAATTAGAATCGATGGCTCGTTTAATAAATTGTGTTATTAAGACGGGGGCCTGCACTTGCACAAATCAAGAAATATCCCCCTGCGGGGATAATGTATTGCTTGTAACGACAGAGAGACGTATTGTAGTGCTGTGCGGTAATTCTCTGGTCTCCTTTGCAAACATATTTATGAACATTCATTAATGCTGGACTAAACAAAAAACATAAATAAATAAATAAAAAAAGTAATTTTCTAATTAAGCACAGGGCTGCTTTTGGCACTTTATTAAGGTGTTATAGCATTCTGACGTGTTGCCAATGTTTCCCTCCCACTCACGCAGTATTTTAACACGCTTCTAAATTAATTTTGGGAGGCCGGCAGACAAATATTCTATAACTGCTGTCCAGCGAGCCGTTTGGAAGTGTTCGCCAGTGGGATTATGGGAGAATTTGGGGGTTTGGAGGGTTGGGGGGGGGGGGAGGGGGGGGTGGTGGGGTGCACCTGCACGGCGATTTGGGACTTCCCCTGTAGTCAGCAGGATGCCCGGTCTCCATGGCGACGGCGGGAGTTAATTCGCCTTGGCGGAGCGGCGGAAAGCAGGGCATCGGTTTCCTGTGGCGTTCAGCGCTGACTCAGCCCCCGCTCGGCTTCCAACGCCTTTCCGCTTTTTTTGTTTTGTTTTGTTTTTTTGTTTTTTTTAAACCAAAAAAAAAAAAAAAACGAGCTGGATGGAGTTTCGTTTGTGTCATCTGTGGAAGCGTTCACACTCGTTCGCCCCGTTAAGAGAAACCCCTGCCCCCCCCCCCTCCCCATCCACCCCCGTCTCATTTGCAGTTTGTCTTTTATCAAGTCTTCTTTCGTTCTTTTTAAAGTTTCCATTTTGCCTTTCCTTTCGACCCACTGAGTGCTGCTTTTTCAAACTGTGACAAAAAGCCGATGTAATTACACTCCTCACCATAAGTACTTCTTTCTTGTTGCTGCTCTACATGAAAATGATTTACATATTTCCCCTTAATTATTCATGTTAAATTTCTTTTTTTTTCAATTCAGTGCTGTCTGAAATTCTGTTGTTTTTGTTCTTCACATGAAACATCTCACAAAAACTGATGGAGGCACTTTGTGCCAACAATCCCACAATTCAGTCTGATTCAACTTGGGTCAAAGGGCAGGGGTTTGAATGGATTTTATGCGAGAAAATTGCAAATAAAATCACCTTTGATTAAATATTCAGGCTCACGTTTGTCTCTCAGAGCCAAGAGAACTATGCATGTTGGTCCCATGTGTCTATAGGCAATATGACTCTTATGCATGTGCATGTTTATGCGTGTGTGTGATTTATGTGTGTAGTATGAGTGCGTGTGTGTGTGTGTGCGTGTGTGTGTGTGTGTGGTGTGTGTGGTGTGGTGTGTGGTGTGTGTGGGTGGTGTGGTGTGTGTGTGTGTGGTGTGTGTGTGTGTGCGTGTGTGTGTGTGTGTGTGTGTGCGCGTGTGTGTGTGTGAGTGTGGGTGTGTGTGTGTGGGTGAGTGTGTGTGTGGGTGTGTGTGTGTGCGTGCGTGTGTGAGAGGCCTGCCCCTCCCTGGTGCCTGGCTGCTCAGAGACGTGTGTGCTTTATGGGTGTAGTGTGAGTGTGTGTGTGAGTGTGTGGTGTGGTGTGTGGTGTGTGTGTATGTGTAGTGTGTGTGGGTGCTCAGGGGTGTGTGCTTTATGGGTGTAGTGTGAGTGTGTGTGTGTGAGTGTGTGTGTACGCGTGTGTGAGAGGCTGCTCAGAGACGTGTGTGCTTTATGGGTGTAGTGTGAGTGTGTGAGCTCAGAGCGGATTGCTGCAGCAGCAGGGTTGAGCAGGCTCAGGGGTGCTGTGCACCGTAAACTGCACTGATTCACAGGAAAATATACTGGAATTCATTTATAAAGCAGGTTAGCGGGGCTGATTAAACTTTTATAGGCCAGCTCTGATTCACACTTCCCTACTACAGCCGGGGAGGCTGTGGGGACTGCGCTGGACAGCGCGCTGGGCTCTGAGCCAGTGTGTGTGTGTGTGTGTGTGTGTGTGTGTGTGTGTGTGGTGGTGTGTGTGTGTTGTGTGTGTGTGTGTGTGTGTGTGTGTGTGTGGGGGGGGGGGTGTATAAGGGTGTGTGTGTGTGTGTGTGTGTGTGTGGGGGGGGATGAGGGTGTGTGTGTGGTGTGTGTGTGTGTGTGGTGAGTGTTGGTGTGGATGTGTGTGTGTGTGTGTGTGTGTGGGAGTGTATGAGGTGTGAGTGTGGGGTGTGTGTGTGGTGTGGATGTGTGATGGTGTGTGTGTGGTGTGTTGGTGTGTGTGTGTGTGTGTGTGTGGATGTGTGTATGAGTGTGTGTGTGTGTATAGATGGATGTGATGATCTCCTGAGCTGTGTCCCACTTATTGGTTCTGTAAATACCCCAGAAAATAAATGAAGCTGTAAAATAGGTCTTCCTCTCTGACACCCTCCTCACGGGGAGCGCTCTGAGGAGAAGGTACAAAAGGACCTTCCCTGGTGAGCTGTCCAAAGCTACGTAACTTTTGGGCTCTCTGATTGGCTGCAATCTTCTGATACTTTACGGTTTCAGCTCTCTGATTGGCTGCACAGTCTGGTGATATGTCACAGTTTCAACTCTCTGATTGGCTACACAATCTGATGATACATCATGGTTTCAGCTCTCTGATTGGCTGCACATTCTGATGATACATCATGGTTTCAGCTCTCTGATTGGCTGCACATTCTGATGATACATCATGGTTTCAGCTCTCTGATTGGCTGCACATTCTGATGATACATCACAGTTTCAGCTTTCTGATTGGCTGCGCAGTCTGATAATGTGTCACGATTTCGGCTCTCTGATTGGCTGCACAGTCTGGTGATATGTCACAGTTTCAGCTCTCTGATTGGCTACACAGTCTGATGATACATCATGGTTTCAGCTCTCTGATTGGCTGCACATTCTGATGATACATCACAGTTTCAGCTTTCTGATTGGCTGCACAGTCTGATAATGCGTCACGGTTTCGGCTCTCTGATTGGCTGCAGAGTTTCATGCATTTGCTGTCCTAAAGAGAACCAAAGTCTCAGATGCCCTACCTGGTTAAAAAAAAAAGAAAAATAAATAAATAAACGCAGCACTGTCCCTTCTTTCAGATTTAGCTGTGACACAGCGTTCGGATGTGCGTTCAGGTGTGTGATCAGGTTTGCATTTCGTTCTGGTGCGAAAGCTGCTTGCTTGGCTCTGCGGGTTTAACATCCAGGTGTGTGGTTGGATATAAGCTGCGACCTTACAGGTGGAGCGTTGCGATGTGTGTGTGTGTGTGAGCATGTGTACCAGGTGTCTGTACCAGGTGTAGAATGGCCTGTTGGGGGTGTGCGTTTAATCTTCACAGGTGTGCTGTGAGCTGTGAGCGAGTGTTCACACCTTCAGTTTCAGGTGCTTTTGAGGGTCCACAGACATGCACTGTGTGATTCAGCCACAGTGTCTGTGTCTAACCACAGAGAACTAGCATGCTCAATAGACCTAATGACCTTTCACCCCATTTGCTCTCTCTCTCTCTCTCTATCTTTCAGTTTCTCATTCTCTCCTACCTCCCTTTTACGGCCTCTCCCTCCCTCTCCCTCTGTAAAACCAGCACAATAGAGTTCTTAGGCCGTTTTGAACATCTCAGCGCTGAGATGGATAGATCTAATGAGGGCTTTTCCCTGTTATTCACTTCCCTCTCCCTCTCTCCCTCTCTCCGTCCCTCGCTCCCATTCTTATGTCAGCACAATAGCGTTCCTTGGAGTATTTTAAACATCACGACGCCAGGATGGGGACACACAATGAGAAGAGCCGGAACATAATGCAGCAGGCGAAATGAGCAGAAAAAAACCAACTCCAGGGTTCTCCCCCCCCCGAAATTCCCAAGCCCCCCCAGCAAGATTACAGCTCTGTCAGAACGGTGTGCAAACGCAACAGAAGCCTGTTTTCCATCTGAGTTTATAACCCTCTGTAATGTTGCTCTCGTCAGCTCACAAAAGTCCACAAACAGTTGTTTGGGGGAAAGGCCTTTGATTTTTAACACTTTTTTTGTTTGTTGGCGTTTTGTGGTGGTGGACGATGGTAGTCTAGTCAAATGCAAATGCGACTAAGACTATTCCTATTATCTCTCGCTCGCGTACAAAAGAGAAAAAAAGCAGTAGTTTGCTTGAGTGACTACATTTGTCTGTTTGGTTCAGGTTCTGTAAGTCAAAATTGATACCCTTCCGGGCTGTCGTGGTCTAACACGATCCATCGCTTCGCTTTGATTGTCAACTTTAATGGGCCGGGCCTCTCCACCTCCAGCTTTGTCTTCTCCCCCCACGAACAGGCCGTTGCATTTTTCACTCTGTCCCCACGTCGGGGGTTCAGCCGAGCGTATGCAATTTGCCCATTAAGGCCGCAGTGGATAGATTGCGTACGCACTTACCCCCCACCTCAGTCGCGGCAGAGCTTAAAAACCGCTCAGCGGATTTGTAATTTGCGGCAGAAACATGCTCTCAGGAAGCATTCCGAGCGCACTCTCACCAGCAATCGGACAATAAAACAAATAGAAATAAAGACTAAACTGTTCCGCGGATGACAGGCCTCCACGCCGTGTGACAATAGCTCCAGAATTTAGCGCATAAAACCTTTTATCTTGCAAACACGCTTTTGGCCTTGACGGTCGTTTCTCGTGCTAACGTGCTAATGCACTCATCGCTGGGCCCCGGGGCTAAGAAAGTTATTTGTTTAAAGAGCAGTGAAGGCTTGGAAGAACACAATAGTTTGCCACATATTCATCTCCACTTGGGCTTCCATAGCAGAGGCTAGAAATACATTTTGATTTTAAAGTCAGAGTCGATCAGTTTTTGACAGTGAGCGGCAGTTGTTAGAGTTCATTTGGATTGACAGAGCACCGGCAAAGCCAAAGGGCATTCTTAGACATTTTCGGACCTTTTGGCATCTCGAATCAAAGCGTTTCCCGCTGTCCTGCATTTTAAGGTTAAGGTTTACTTCATTGTCTCCCAAAGGAAAAAAATTGTCTTGGATCAAAGAGATCCTACAAGACATCTCGCATTTCACATTCACAGTTCATACATTTCGCAGGACAAAACCCAGTACTGCCATTACCAGACACATGAGTACGCAGTGACACAGCAGTGGTGGGGGGGGGAGGGGGGGGGGCAGCAGCCCAGACTCACCCGTCTCTCTCCGCCTCCTTCTTCTCCAGGTCCTGGATGACGTCCAGCAGGACCTTGATGGTGTTCTGGCTGGTCTCCAGCACCCCCTCCAGGCTGTGCAGCTGGGACTGCAGGGTGCCGATGTCGTGCAGGGGCCCCCGCGGGCCCAGCAGCTTCTCCCTGGCCTTGGCCAGCTCCAGCTTGCCCCGGGCCCCCGACACCAGCCCCCCCAGCAGCTCCTGCACGTGCTTGAGCGTTTCGGCCTGTCCTGGGGTGAGGGCGGGGTCTGTAGTCCTGCTCGGGGGAGCTGGGGTGTGGGGGTTGCCTGGTGCATCACCGGGCATCTTGTCCGGTTCATTCCAGGGTGCGTTTCCTGGTGTGTTGCCGGGCGTGTTGCCTGGTGGGTTGTGTGTGTTGCCTGGAGTGTTCTGTGTGTTGCCGGGCGTGTTGCCTGGTGGGTTGTGTGTGTTGCCTGGTGGGTTGTGTGTGTTGCCTGGAGGGTTGTGTGTGTTGCCGGGCGTGTTGCCGGGTGTGTTGTGGGTGTTGCCTGGAGGGTTGTGTGTGTTGCCGGGCGTGTTGCCGGGTGTGTTGTGGGTGTTGCCTGGAGGGTTGTGTGTGTTGCCGGGCGTGTTGTGGGTGTTGGCGGGTGTGTTGTGGGTGTTGGCTTGTGGCTCAGTGCAGAAGATGGCGTGCTGGGTCGCAGAAGGGGCCGGGGCTGGGGTCTGGGCGGGAGCAGGGTCCTGTCTCCGGGGTACGGCGGGGGTCCCGGGCCTACGGGGGTAGGCGGGAGGCACTGACCCCCTCTTTGGGGGCTCAGACTGCAGAGTGGGTCCAGAGCCGCAGCAGCCCTCTCTACGGGGGGTGTACGGGGGCGGAGGTGGGGGCGGCGGTGGGAGTGGGGAGGCTCGTCTATTGCCCATCTCCCTTTCTCCCCCTCTCCAAGAGTCCTGAGTGGTGTTGGGGGCCTGAGGAGGGGGGATGCAAGTTTGGGCAGGCGAGGTACCGTGTGGGACAGTTTGAGGGTGAGTAGCACAGGGTAGCACAGTTTGGGGAGGCGAGGTGCCTTGTGGGATGGTTTGGGGGTGCGAAACACAGGGTAGCACAGTTTGCGGAGGTGAGGTAACCTGCTGGACGATTTGAGGGTGAGAAGCACAGGGTAGCACAGTTTGGGTTGACAAGGTACCGTGTGGGATAGTTTGGGCTTGTGAAGCACAGGGTAGCACAGTTTGGGGAGGCAAGCTACTGTGTGGGATATTTGTTGCTGACACGGGCTTGGGCACCATTTTAGGTGCTGGGAGACTCTGAGTGGTGGAAGCAGATGGTGGTAGAATTTGAGGGGACGAGACACAGTTTGGACCAGTTTGAGGGGGGGATGAGACACAGTGTGGAGCAGTTTGAGGGGGTGGAGCTCGAGGGGGTGACGGAGTTTGGGGAGATGAGACACAGTGTGGAGCAGTCTGAGGGGGTGAAGCTCGAGGGGGTGACGGAGTTTGACGGGGCAGGACGGGAGATGGCGCAGTTTTAGGGGGTGAGGTGCGGATTGGCATTGTTTGAGAACGTGTGCCAGATGAAGGCGTTTTAGGGGGTGTCACTGAGATTGCAGCAGATTTAGGAGGTGAAGCGGAGGGTAGGGCTGGCTCAGATTTGGGGGGTAAGGTGCAGGGGGGCACAGTTTTACCCGGGTCGCTCACGGTCCGGCCCAGGCGCTTCTTCCTGCCGTGGGGAGAGGTGGGGCAGGAGGGCCCGTTGGAGCCGATCACAGGGGAGGTGGGGGGGCAGGAAGGGCGGTGGTTAGGGTGGGAGGCGGGAGCCCCGGGCCTTGAATGCGCACCCGGCAGGGGAGACACAGCGACAGCAGTCCTTGGCTTGAGGCACTGATGCCCGTCCAGAAGGGGGCGCTGTGGAGAGAGATGGGGCTGGCAGCCGCAAGGGAAGGGGCAGTCCTGAGTACCGGTGGGGGGTGGTGTGTGGTTCTGGTGGCAGACCCCGTCCTGAGTTCCCCCCCGGTCCCCGTCGTCCTGGCTCGGAGCCCCTCCCCCACCCTCAAGGCTTCGGCTGCGGGCCTGAGAAGCGCAGAGTGGGGGGGGCTTCTGCAGGCTGGGGGAGGTCTGGATGGCGGTGCTCATGCAGTGCCGGCGGGGGTTGGGCAGGGTGAGGGAGCAGGGCCGGATCGGGGCCCAGCTCCGCCTCATAGGGGCCGGGGTGAGCGGGTGAGGGGGTGTCCTCGCCAAGATGGCCGCCACGGCGCCGATCGTCCCCTCCATGTCTCCCCGGACGGCGCCCACCACCGACCCGCCGTTGGCCGTCGCCTCCTTGGCCGCCTCCCTCGGACCCCCGCCCCCGGAGCTCTTTCGGTTGGGGTGGGGGCTGCCTTGCTCCGCCCCCGACCACCGGCGCCCGCCGTCCGCCCCGCCCCCGGGCCCGCCCCCGTCCTCCAGGTCCTTGAAGCGCACCTGCTGGGTGCGGTTGCGCCGGCGCTTCAGGCGGGTCTCGATGTCCGGGGAGTCGCGGTTCAGCAGCACCGACCGCACGGTCACCGCCCGGTCCGCGTTGCCGTTGGCGCCGTTGGCGCTCGGGAGATGGTTGGGCTCTTTGCTGACCATGTCGCCAGGCTCTCTGCCCGCCCCTAGCGACGCGCGGTCTTGCCTGGATCTGGGCACTCTGTCCGTGGTGCCGAATCCGCTTTGTACTCCCAGTGCTAGCAACGGAAAGTTCCGGTCGCTATCTTTACGAATTGAAACGCCTTTTGCGTTTTTTCACTTGTTTTTGCTTGTTTGGCTTGTGATTGGCAAAAAAAGAGAAGGTTATAAAATATATTCATAAAAACCTAATTCCACTACTTCCATTTGTATGTAGATTTGGGACGCAGCCAGGTTCCAGCATCCTGTCTGCCAGGGTTATGAAGATGGTGGCGATTGGTCAGTGATGACAAAGTGGGCGGTACACAGTGAACAGTTCTTGAGACGGAGACTGCTCAGACCTGTCCCGGAACAGCCCTGTGAGTAAAAAAGGTCCTGCAGAGGATCCGAGCCCTTAGGTCACATGGCTGCCCCGCGTGTGCGCGCGTCCGTCCGTCCGAGCGTCCGTGAGTCCGCGGGGTCCCGTCAAGGCGGGGGGGTGCGGTGGGAGATGGAGCTGAGAGGGGCGGAGGCGGGGGAAGACGTGGGGCATGCTTCCTTCCGCAGAGTCCTGAGCCACCGCCCCATACGTCTTCCAGAATCCACCTCGGGAGAGAACCTCGCGAGGAAGCTCCGCCCCCTGGGATCTAACCAATCACGCGGTGAGACCGGGCT
Organism: Anguilla rostrata; assembly: GCF_018555375.3. NCBI lineage: Eukaryota > Metazoa > Chordata > Actinopteri > Anguilliformes > Anguillidae > Anguilla > Anguilla rostrata. The sequence goes on along the minus strand of NC_057946.1, from coordinate 30,882,142 downwards.
GACGCTGCGGGTCCAGACCGAATGATGATGTCACATGGAGGGAGAGGGAGAGCACAGGGGTCAAAGGTCGCAGGTGTGTGGATTTCTGGTGGCCAGGGTTTCATGTCACTGTTAAATCCGGCCCCCCAGGGGTGAACTACAGTTCCCTCTCCCCTTTCTTCCTGTAACCACACCCTTTTTTTCTCGACCTCTCCCTCCGCCGTCCTCTTGTTCCTCAACTCAGCGCCCCCCTCTGGTGGGTGGCAGCGCAGGTGGGCTCACCAAAACAGCTCATTTCTCTCTCTCTCACTCGCTCTGTCTCTCTCACTCCACACCTTTCTCTTACACTGTCTCTCTCACTGCCTGTCTCTCTCACTGTCGCTTTCTCACTCTCTCTCTCACTCTCACTCTCTCACTCTCTCTCTGTCTCTCTTACACACTCTCTCAATCTCTCTTTATTTTTTGTCTCCTCTGTTTTCCCTCCTCCGCTGTTGGTCTCAGTTGTTCATCTGGGTCTCATCTCTGGGAACGCTGGTCTGAGCCTGAAAGTGCAGAGAGATTGCTGTTAGTCCCTGTCCTGATTCTTCATGACATTTTGAGGTGACTCTTCTCAAACCGCCCCTCCCCCTCCAACACACACACACACACACACCCGCATACCAGTAAATACTTTCTAACGCCAGAGACAGCCCCACAACATAACGCATTTGATTGTCATGACGATGCAGCGTACGATTATCATAAAAAGTGCCCTCATGAATAAAGATTAGCGCAATTGTACTTCCAGATCTAAACGTCCAAATGCTTCTCAACTGCCTGCAAATTAGAGTGGCAAGAAATAACGCAGTATGTCGAATGTTCTCTAATGCCGGGTATGTTCTGTGGATCAACCTCGTGTTTGCCCCCCCCCCCCACAGCAAGTACCTGCAGGAAATGGGGCAGAGATGGCGGGTTTGGTGACTGATGTTTGGCGGTCAAATTCCCAAGGATCCCTGACCCTAAATCTCTGTGTAGCTCTGGAGTAAAGTAAACAGACGGCGTATCTGGGACCCACGGCTTCCCCAGAACAGTTTCAGGCCGACTCATAACTTCCTTCCCTGGTACAGGGGGTCAGGGCTTGGGGGCAGTTCCATTTCGATTTCTGTTAGCTCAGAAGAGGGATGAAAATTCAGTTCCTTGATGGAAAAATGGTGATAGAATGTTAAGGCTGTTTTTCAGTTCTCGTATCAGAATTTCAGCTCACATCCTGGACTGACCTCTGACCCCTGGAAGGGATCATGTCACTTTGTCAAACATGATTCAGTTAGGCTTATCGGTATCTATTATCTTGCAACTTTCACATAATTAATGATTCAGAGCGAAGGTAACTAGGCAGTCTCAGGAACGACCTGGTCCATTAAAAGCCAAACTGTGAATCTGTGGTGAAATCATACCACACGATCTACCACCTGAATATGCATGTATCCAGTAAGGTCTTCTGACATTGCTCTTTTAGACAGACATCAGAAGGAACCTGCAAATCAGCCATTATTTGACCCAGAAAGGCAGTGAGTGTACTTGGCATGACGTTCCTCTACCGTGCATCTAGTGTTCTTCTTCTCTGTGTTCTTTCCTTCAGAGCGGAAGAAAAAAAGAAAACTCCTGCGGTCTTTTAAGTCAGGATTTGCAAAGGAGATCCGAGCCATTATCCGCCTCTTACTCTTTCAAGTAAAGAAAAGAGCCAGGATCCAGAGTGATGGGGGGTGGGGGAGGGGGGGGGGGGGAGGGGTGAGTCAGACTCGGGAGAGGCGGGGGTCGTGTGCGAACGCTTAAAGAGGGAGCGCTTCAGAAGGGCGCGGGGGGGCTAGGTTACCGCGGCTGACAGATGTAATTAACCCGCCCCTCGTTAAGCACACCCGCCAAGCAGCGTCGCCATGGAGCTGTCACCGCCACAGCAGCCCCGGCGCGCTCCTCCTCGCGACTGGGGGGGGGGGGTCCTCCACCCCCCCATCATCCACACACTCACACGCACACACACACACACACGCACACACGCACTCTGTGAGACACGCACCACACACACACACACACACTCTGTGAGACACGCACCACACACACACACACACACACACACACACACTCTGTGAGACACACACCACACACACACACACACACACACACACACACACACTGTGAGCCCCCACACCCCCACTACACACCACAACACCTGAACACACACACACACCTCACTTGAGCACACACACCCCACACACACTCTACACCCCCCACACAACCCACCTGGGACACGCACACACACACACACACTCTGGAGACACACACACACACACACACCACACTTATGACGACACCACCCAACAACCTTATCTGCTGACCGTACACGCATGCTAATATCCCACTCGACACTTGCTGGGAGTCCTCATTACAGCAATTAAGCAGCCGGGCTCAGATTACCTCTCACGCTCTCCCACAAACGCCGCGCCTGCCCCCGGCCTGGCCTACGCCGCGCGGGTCCCGTTCCTAACGGTAACGGCCTATCAGAGCAGCCTGGCTCCCTACGCCGCGCCGGTCCCGTTCCTAACGGTAACGGCCTATCGGACCGCCTAGCGCTGCGTTAATCAGCGGTGGCGGCCGTGGAAGGTGAGTAGATATGTTCACTTCCTGCCGAGGCTTTTTGGCCCTGAGGCGTTAACGTAAGTGATCTTTCCTCCCTGCTGGTCTCCCGCCTATTAGCATCTGTGCTAATTCACCTTGATCCCTCGCAGACCTGGGTCAAGTACATGCATGAAGTACATACATAGATAAATACATACATACATACATACATGTGTACATGCATACATACATGCATGCATACAGTACGTAACACTTCACGTGTTGCATGTTGGTCAACTTTGACAACGATCATGCAGATCCCTGAGAATTTTCAATCAATTTTGAAATGAATTAAAATTTACGAAATCATATGAAAAAGGAAATTTCCTGTGAAAACATTCCTTTAATAGAAAATTATAGTTCTATTAGTGTCTGAAGAGTTTAAAAAATAATCCCAAGCACTCTTTGCATCTTCTACAGCTATTTACACATGCCCAAGGGCATCTGTATTCCTCTGCAGTCAAATACATATATAATGTATTTGTACCAATACTGTGTATATATTTGTGGGTTTTTTGTTTATTTTTCTGTGAAGCACTATGGGATGTTTTTTTTAAATGATTTTTTCTACAAAAAGTGCTAAATAAATACAGTTTTTATTAGAGGTCCAAGCACCACAGGTGCTGGAACCATGTTGTTTTTGTTGAGATTTTTCCTGCCTGTTGACCTTAAATGACTTTAAGTTGGTAAGTCTTTACCAAGTATGGTAGACTTTCTTTTGAGGGATGGACTCTTGTGTCCTGTGGATCCTGTAAAATGTGGCTCATTTCGGACACCTGGTGGCGCTGTAGTACGCATGAAAATGTTTTACCTCTACAAAGCCAGCCTCTGAGCCCCAATATCTCAAGAGACACACAATTTAGTACCCAGGACCCTTTAGGACCCTCATCGGGAGGGCACCTGGACGCATTTTCGGCCATTTTGATTAAAAAAAAAACAAAAAAAAAAACACTTAAAACTTTTATTCTCTTACAGAAATCAGCACCTATCAGCACAGCGTTCCGCGTGGTGTATCTACGGAACTAGTTCTACTCAGGTTTTACTCATGTTGTGATCTTTTTTTTTTAAATGGCGAAATGATGATCCATTGAGCTTTCAGTGGGTGTGGCTTATCACAAAAATGCTCAAACAGCCATAGTTAACAATTAAAATACAATATTCACAATCAAATCCAGGCTGAACTGGTAAAATAACGACCAAATAACCATGTGGTGACACTAGAGCACCATAAAAATAAAAAAATAAAAATAAAATTCACTGAAATCACTGGTACTTAAAGCAATGCATGCTGTCATAGACATGTGCATTTCAAATTGTTGCTTGCAGTGCTTGAACTTTGGAATCACTGGTGGCAGCTTTTATTATTATTATTATTATTATTATTATTATTATTATTATTATTATTATATGTGGTTATTTTTCAATGACTATGACCGTAATAGAGAAAAATACAGACCAACATTAATGAGCCCCACCCCACCCCCCCACGCTGTTGGCTACAGGTTTGATTCCCTGCTGTAGCACTTTCTGGACAGTGCTCCTACCTCTAGGTTAGTCACTAACCCCCTTACCCCCTCCGCTCTCCCCTGCCTGAATGAAGTGTAAAGATTTGTAAGGAGGGGCAATGGCCTGCTCTCGTGTGTATTTAAAATATGTCTGTAGTGTGTGTGTATGTAGTGGCTTTCCCCTCCTCTCAGTACTGACGGGAGATTCTGCTGAGCGCTCTGATCGAGGGTTAAAAATACGTCCGCTCTCCCTCCCAGAACCATGCCGTTATTCCTTTATGTGTGAGTCACCTTCAGCTGCAACTAAAGTGATCTGGCTCTGACATGTGAACCTGAGCACAAACACATGCACATGCACAAGCACATGCACACATAAGCACACAGACACACGCACGCACAAATACACGCGCGATACTACCCTGTCTACTTTCCCTACATGTGTTGTATGCGTGTTCTGTGTGTCTTCATGCATGTGTGTGTGTGTGTGTGACTGTGTGTGTCTGGGTCCGTGTGTGTGTGTGTGTGTGTGTGTGTCTGTGTGTCTTCATGCATGCATGTGTGTGTGAGACTGTGTGTGTGGGTCTGTGTGTTTGTGTGTTTTGGAGCATGTGCATGTGAAAGTGTGTGTGCACATGTGAATTGTGTGTTCGTGAGTGAAGCATCAGTACCTGGTATACAGGGAGAGTACTGATTGATGAGTTCTCACAGTTAATCAGAATATCCATCCCAAGCACCCTTCTTCCCACTGCTACTTTATTTCTCTTTCTCTCTTTCGCTCTCTCTCCTTCTCCCTCACACACACACAGATTTGAGTTTCGCAGGTTATTATTCACACTCTCACACACCACACCCATATGGAGCTGAGCACAGTCTCAGATATGCAATTACATCCATGCTCTACATGCTGCTCACACCTTGAAGAGCTTTTCATCTGGAGCTACAGACCGCACTGCGGATACACACACCAGCCTTCTGAGGACCTGTCTCTTATACCAACAGTGCCTGCTAGTACACACACCAGCCTTCTGAGGACCTGTCTCTTATACCAACAGTGCCTGCTAATACACACCAGCCTTCTGAGGACCTGTCTCTTATATCAGTAGTGCCTGCTAGTACACACACCAGCCTTCTGAGGACCTGTCTCTTATACCAACAGTGCCTGCTAATGCACACACCAGCCTTCTGAGGACCTGTCTCTTATATCAGCAGTGCCTGCTAGTACACACACCAGCCTTCTGAGGACCTGTCTCTTATACCAACAGTGCCTGCTAATACACACCAGCCTTCTGAGGACCTGTCTCTTATACCAGCAGTGCCTGCTATCACACACCACCTTCTGAGGACTCGTCTCTATACCAGCAGTGCCTGCTAATACACACACCAGCCTTCTGAGGACCTGTCTCTTATACCAGCAGTGCCTGCTAGTACACACACCAGCCTTCTGAGGACCTGTCTCTTATACCAACAGTGCCTGCTAGTACACACACCAGCCTTCTGAGGACCTGTCTCTTATACCAACAGTGTCTGCTAGTACACACACCAGCCTTCTGAGGACCTGTCTCTTATACCAACAGTGCCTGCTAGTACACACACCAGCCTTCTGAGGACCTGTCTCTTATACCAACAGTGCCTGCTAATACACACATCAGCCTTCTGAGGACCTGTCTCTTATATCAGCAGTGCCTGCTAGTACACACACCAGCCTTCTGAGGACCTGTCTCTTATATCAGCAGTGCCTGCTAATACACACACCAGCCTTCTGAGGACCTGTCTCTTATACCAGCAGTACGTGCTAGTACACACACCAGCCTTCTGAGGACCGTCTTATATCAGCAGTGCTGCTATACACACACCAGCCTTCTAGACCTGTCTCTTACCACAGTGCCTGCTAGTACACACACCAGCCTTCTGAGGACCTGTCTCTTATATCAGCAGTGCCTGCTAGTACACACACCAGCCTTCTGAGGACCTGTCTCTTATACCAACAGTGCCTGCTAGTACATACACCAGCCTTCTGAGGACCTGTCTCTTATACCAACAGTGCCTGCTAGTACACACACCAGCCTTCTGAGGACCTGTCTCTTATACCAACAGTGCCTGCTAGTACACACACCAGCTTTTATATCAATATGTCCCATTGACATTCTGCACAATGGAGGCCAGGACCCCTGTGTAACCTTGCCATAAACTTTATATGCTTGTAAACCGGGTGCTGCCTCATCCCTCATCTGTCTCTCTGTGACAGTGTCACAGCCTGGTTATGTCACTATATAAAACACACGCATATCTCACACACTCACACACACATATGCACACACACATGCACACACATCACACACACCTTATATACACATTCACACATCTCTTACGCACACACATCTCTCTCACACACACACAAAAGAAAATCATTCAGGTGTACAATAAGTGCTGTCAGTCTCTAAATCAGTCTATTAGTCGATCTCTGAGTTAATCTCTGAGTCAGTCTCTAAGTCAGTCTGAACCAGTCTCTGAGTCCGTCTCTGAACCAGTCTCTGAGTCAGTCTCTAAGTCAGTCTGAGCCAGTCTCCGAGTCAGTCTCTGAGTCAGTCTCTGAGTCAGTCTGAGCCAGTCTCTGAGTCAGTCTCTGAGCCAGTCTCTGAGTCAGTCTGAACCAGTCTCTGAGTCAGTCTGAGCCAGTCTCTGAGTCAGTCTCTGAGTCAGTCTGAGCCAGTCTCTGAGCCAGTCTCTGAGTCAGTCTCTGAGTCAGTCTGAACCAGTCTCTGAGTCAGTCTGAACCAGTCTCTGAGTCAGTCTGAGCCAGTCTCTGAGCCAGTCTCTGAGTCAGTCTCTGAGTCAGTCTGAACCAGTCTCTGAGTCAGTCTCTGAGTCAGTCTCTAAGTCAGTCTGAACCAGTCTCTGAGTTGCTCATTCAGTGCAATCAGCAGGCTTTCTGCTTTTTTACAGGCACTGAGGAAAACTAGGCTAATTTAAGGCCTACAGTGCAATGATTGGGTGGGAGAATTGGAAGGTCTTGATTCTTTAAATTAATTGCATTAACAAGAGACCGAGAAAAACCAACCAGTATTTAATTGGGGTGGGTAACATTTAACAATATACAAAACGAATGTTAAACAAGTAAATTAAATTATAGAAAATTTGAAGCTGTGGGCTAATTAACAAATTAAATTAGTGGTGGGTTAATTTGTTCCTGATGTACTTTTTCATCTGTGGTCTTCTGTTATCAGTCTTTTTTTAAAAAAATTTTCTAGCAAGAGCTGAATGATTTAATAGAACTTGTAATTGTATTAATCACTTCCATAACCTGGAAATTTAATTAGAAACTAAAGTCTGAAATATTTTTTGAATTGGCCACAGAAATTATGCAAAACCCTGTGAAAAAATTGAATTTCATGATTGAGCATCCTTTCTTGATGACATTGTAGCTAGTGGGAGGCGGGTTTTGAGTAAATGTGTGTGTGTTTTCTGTGTGTGTGTGTGTGTTTGTGCGTGCGTGCATGTCTGTGTGTGTGTGTGTGTGTGTGTGTGTGTGTGTGTTCGTGTGTTTTAGGGGGATGGTCAGAAGAGGTCATTATTTCTCATTCATTATTCTAGTAGGTAACATTGAGGTTTACACTGGCTGCTACAGATGACTCCAGGGCAAGATTAGCATACACCGGGAAACCAAACAGGGTAGCTGTTTAAAATGTGTGCAGAAAAGATGGAGGTACCATCTGGTCATACCCTAACTTACAACCCGAGGTTGGGGGCACGGCTGGTCAAAAGGTCTATCCGAAATTCCCCTGCTACCCCCACTCCCTGGTCCAGTGACTCAGGTAGTGTAACAAACCAGGACGCGAACACATACCCCCAACAGGTGAATAATCTGTTAGGTTAGACTGTGCTCGGGGGGGGGGGGGGGGGGGGTGTGGAGGCTCCGTGTTGGCGGCGGCAGTTGTGGTGGGGGGGCTGGGCGGTTCACGTTGGGTCGGGGTCTGGCTGATGGGCAGGTTCACTGTTGGGTCGGGGTCTGGCTGATGGGCAGGTTCACTGTTGGCGGGGTCTGGCTGATGGCGGTTCACTGTTGGGTGGGGTCTGGCTGATGGGCAGGTTCACTGTTGGGTCGGGGGTCTGGCTGATGGGCGGGTTCACTGTTGGGTCGGGGGTCTGGCTGATGGGCAGGCTCACTGTTGGGTTGGGGGTCTGGCTGTTGGGCAGGTTCACTGTTGGGTTGGGGGTCTGGCTGATGGGCAGGTTCACTGTTGGGTCGGGGTCTGGCTGATGGGCAGGTTCACTGTTGGGTCGGGGGTCTGGCTGATGGGCAGGTTCACTGCTGGGTCGGGGGTCTGGCTGATGGGCGGGCTCACTGTTGGGTCGGGGGTCTGGCTGATGGGCGGTTCACTGTTGGGTCGCGGGTCTGGCTGATGGGCAGGTTCACTGTTGGGTCGGGGTCTGGCTGATGGGCGGGTTCACTGTTGGGTCGGGGGTCGGCTGATGGGCAGGTTCACTGTTGGGTCGGGGTCTGGCTGATGGGCGGGTTCACTGTTGGGTCGGGGGTCTGGCTGACGGGGAGGTTCACTGTTGGGTCGGGGGTCTGGCTGATGGGCGGGTTCACTGTTGGGTCGGGGGTCTGGCTGATGGGCAGGTTCACTGTTGGGTCGGGGGTCTGGCTGATGGGCAGGTTCACTGTTGGGTCGGGGGTCTGGCTGATGGGCAGGTTCACTGTTGGGTCGGGGGTCTGGCTGATGGGCAGGTTCACTGTTGGGTCGGGGGTCTGGCTCACGGTGGTGTCTCTCATGCACCCTGAGAGTTCTGCATGCAGCGCTCATTATTTGCGTCATGATCCAAGTTATTAGAAGAGCTCACGTGTGGTGTGAGGGAGTGCATGGTAAGTGGTGTTCTGACTGAGGTGTCTGATGAGTGTAATGTGATTGTGTGTCATGTGAGTGTGTGTGAAGAGTGGTGAGTGTAGTGATGGTGTGTGAATGTGTGTGTGTGTGAGTGAGTGTGTGTGAGTGAGTGTGTGTGAGTGAGTGTGTGTGTGAGTGGGTGTGTGAGTGAGTGTGTGTGAGTGTGTGTGAGTGAATGAGTGGGTGAGCATGCACGCAGTGTGTGTGAGTGTGTGTGCGCGCGTGTGTGTCTCTTGGCGAGGATGTGGGGGGTGTTTGCTTATATTTGTTTTTCCGAGAGTATTCATGTCATGGATCTGTCTCTGCCATCCACCTTCTGAACACGATTATTAGGATTAATTATGATTATTGTGATTAGCAACACGCTCCACAAGACAGCGAGCCGGAACGATCTCCCGCGCTGACTCACACACGCGCGTGTGCGGGCAACACCGCCCGCCGAGCGCGCTAGCGTGCGTTCAGCACCGCCGCGTCCGGTTGGCCCTTTTTCTGCTTCTGTTGCCCATGGCTACAGGACCTCCCTGATCTGATTGGATGTGAGTCCCTGGAGAAGGAGTAACCGTGCGCCGTGACTGGTTTAAAAGAAAGTTCCTCCAAAAGTTTTGTGTCACAGCCGCTTCACAGAGGCTGGTATCCAGGGTGACACAAACTTGCACAACTTTTCCTTTTTAACACAGTTTATATATTTGTGTATGTCACTTTGAGCCAGGATGTATACTAAGCCATTCAGGTAAGGTAGTGTACCTTGCCCAGGGTTAGGCTGCTCTGTTCTGCTTGAGATTTGAACATACAACCCTTGGGTTACAAGCCCAATCCCCTGACCATTACATTAACATGCTGCCCGATTGCCTCCCCACCCCCATCATCACTGTCCTGTACTTACACCCCACCCCCCCACCCCCCCGAGTCATATCGTTCTCCTCATAGGAGGCATAAAAGGTCTCCATTCCTGTATTTCTCATGGTTCTCCATCCCTCTTTCCCTCCATCCCTCTCTCTCCTTAAGTACCCTTCTGTATTATTACTCCGCTTCTCTCTCCTCATTCACTGGCCCTCCCTTTCTCCCTTTCTTTTTTCTCCTTCCCTTTCTGTCCTCCTCAAATATTTCCCCGTTCACCTTCTTTTTATTTTGCTTAGCCCTTCCCCATATTCCCTTCCTAACCTCTTCCTCCCTCTTTCTCCCTCTTTTTTCCACTGTCCCTCCCTCTCTTTTCGATTCATCTCTCCTTCATTACCTCTCTCTCTCTTTTCCATCTCTCTTTCCATTCATGTTGCCGTATTTCCCACTCTCTGTCTTTTAATGAATTTTCACTCATTCCCTCCCTCTCTCTCTCTCTCTCTCCTCTCTTCCTCTGCTCTCGCTTCCTCCCCCCAAATATCCCCCCACCCTAGCTGGAGATTTACAGCGACAGTTTAATGAAGCCTCTCTGTTAAACCCCCATCCCCCCCATCATGAACCCCCAGTTCCTGGTTTTGTGTGTCCATGTTGCCTTTATTGGCAGAGATGTGATAAATCTCCCGGTGTGGGGGTGTGGGGGGGGTTGGGGGGGTGCAGGTACTCTAGAGGGTGATCTCAGAGAGATCATGATTCTCGGTTATTGTTATTAAAATGTACTGTGTGTAACTGTGTGGGGATATTTCTGGCCTGACTCCAGCAACGGTAAAAGTGTTAATTCAGTTAAATTTTAAAACAGTGCCGTGTCATGTGACTGAACACTCTGTGTTGCTGTGGCCTTATGGGACAAACACTGTGAGTGCTCTCACTGCGCTGTGTGCGTGTGTGTGTGTGTGTGTGTGTGTTCATGAGTGTGTGTGTGTGCATGTATGCGTGCGTGCATGTGTATGTGTGTGTGCGTGTGTATGTGCATGCACGTGTGTGTGTGTGTGTGTGCATGTATGCGTGCGTGCATGCGTATGTGTGTGTGTGTGTGTGTGTGTGTGCGTATGTGTGTGTGCGTGTATGCATATGTGTGTGTGTGTGTGTGTGTGTGTGTGTGTGTGCGCGTGTACATATGTTTGCATTGCACGTGTGTTTACAGGTGCATGTTGTACTGAGGTATAGTGTACGTGCACTAACACGGTCAGTGCAAACCTGACCGAACGTTTTGTCAGTATAGTAACGTCAGCGACATCAGCGGCAACGCCCGCGAACGACCCGCGAGCGCGCACCCAGGGCTCCGTTCCGCTGCGACGGCGTTCCTCGCGGACCCGTCCCGGGGTGACGGGGCCCTGCGTGAGCCTCTGAGAGACGGGCGGGGGGAAGGAGCGCTGGGCGGGGCGGTCTGTCCGACCGCCGCGTACGACGCGCGGCTCCGCTGTGCAGCCGCTAACGCGCCGCGTGCCAGCGGAGCACCTTCTCACCAAACCGACAGGATGAGAGGAGGAGAGAGAGAGAGAGGGAGAGGGAGGGAGAGAGAGAGAGGGAGAGAGAGGGAGAGGAGGGAGAGAGAGAGAGGAGAGAGAGAGGAGAGGAGGAGAGGAGGGAGAGAGAGAGAGAGAGAGGGAGAGAGAGAGAGGGAGAGGAGAGAGAGAGAGGGAGAGAGACGGCTGGGGAGCTCAGCGCAGATTGAAATGTTATGTAAAGGCGTGTCAGATTGGATTGTCTGAGCGAGGTTAACTTTATCAGACAGGGCCGTGTACACGCACTGTGGGGGGGGCAGGGGGGGGGGGGGTGAGAGACAGCGATGGAGAAAAGTAAACATGGATTGATGTATTTATAGAGGATGAGTTCGACAGAGGGAACCAGGGCAGAGAGTGCAAGTCAGAGAGAGAGAGAGCAGGAGAGGGAGAGAGAAGGAGGAGAAATAGGGGGAGAGGTAGGGAGGGACTGAGACAGGAGCACGCGGGAGGGAAAGAGAGGGAGAGAGGGAGAGGGTAGGAGATAGAGAGAGAAGGAGGAAGAGAGAGGGAACGAGAGGGAGAGGTAGGGAGGGAGCAAGGGAGAGGTAGGGAGGGAGGGACACAGAGAGCGGGAGGGAGGGAGAGCGATAGTGATGGGGGAGATAGAGAGAGAACCAGATATTGTTTTTCGATTTTTATTGTTATCACGATTGTTTTGTTTGTTGTTTTTTATTAATAAATGAAAACGGTCTTATTATTATTCCTGGATTTCACTGGGCTGTTATCATCTTTGCATGCATTGTTAATACAGAATGCAGTGTGTTTATACGGACAGCTGAGGCGAATTTGAATTTGGGAGACGGAGTGGAGAGAGAGCGGTACTGAGTGGTCCTGCTGTGGTGGAGTTTGGCAAGTTTGGCACGTTCCACATTTTAGGCATTCGCCCTGAGAAAGAGCATCTCTTACACGGGGGAGACCTGGACAGGAAGGAAGCTTAACGTACACGGGAAGATCACAGAATAGCGGACAGGGGTCATTTCCGTCCTAAATGAGGACATGCTGGCATGAAAAGGTGTGGAGCTGGGTATTGCATCAGGGGGTGCGGGGGGGGGGGGATTCTGACTGCAAGGGACCCAGTCTTTGGGGTTTACGGACGGATGGAAGCGGGGTGAGGAGCTTGCAGTTTTTTGGGGAAGTGGTGGAGCAGGGTCTCTGGCTCGGGGGGAGGAGGATGCTGGGGTTAGAGGCGCTGATCGCATTGGGAGGCATGCACCAGGGGAGGGGCTGAGGTGGTGGGGTGCGAGGGGAAGGGGAATGTGGTAGACTCTGACGCAGGGGATGACATGTGCTCCTCCCGGTAGGGAGAGGGCTCTGCCAAAAAACAGAGGCGGTGCTCCAGAAATAACGAGAGAGAGAGAGAGAGAGAGGGAGGGTGGGAGGGAGAAAGAGGGAGAGAGAGTGTGAGTGAGAGAAATAGAAAGAAAGAGAGAGACAGAAAGAGAGAGAGAGGGACACGTGACGGTAAATTGGCTTCACAAGGTGGGTTTGGCGGGCGGGAGACGGGCCCCCGCAGAGGGACAGTCTGTCCCTTTTTTTGACGTCTCTCTCGCTCTCGCCCCTGCTGGAGGACGGCCGCCTGACGGGCCTCGTCCCGTTTAACGAGCGTCCCGAGTGGTGACCCCTCGGACGCCAGCGCGGCCCTCCGGTTCGGTAATGAGCAGACACACGCCTCTGCCCCGCTGGGTCCTGTCACCAGCTGCTGGGCAGGACGGGCACTTACAGCACTGCACACGGGGACTACAGAGCTTATAAACGAGCTCTCACACACGCTGCCTCACACACACTGCCACACACACACTGCCACACACACACTGCCTCACACACACACGCTGTCTCACACACACTGCCACACACACACTGCCTCACACACACACGCTGCCTCACACACGCTGCCTCACACACTGCCTCACACACGCTGTCTCACACACACACTGCCTCACACACTGCCACACACGCTGTCTCACACACACGCTGCCTCACACACGCTGCCTCACACACACTGCCACACACACACTGCCTCACACACGCTGTCTCACACACACACTGCCTCACACACACTGCCACACACACACTGTCTCACACACTGTCTCACACACACACTGTCTCACACACGCTGCCTCACACACGCTGCCTCACACACACGCATGCCTACACACACTGTCTCACACACACGCTGTCTCACACACGCTGTCTCACACACACGCTGCCTCACACACGCTGTCTCACACACGCTGTCTCACACACGACTGTCTCACACACCTGCTCCACACACGCTGTCTCACACACGCTGTCTCCACACAGCGCCACACAACTGTCTCACACACACTGCACACCTTCCACACACACTGCCACACACTGCTCACACCTGTCACACACACCTGTCTCACACACGCTGTCTCCACACACGCCCACACAGCTGTCTCACACACCTGTCTCACACACGCTGTCTCACACACCTGCTCACACACACTGTCTCACAACACTGTCTCACACACACCTGTCCCCTCACACACACAGCTGTCTCACACACGCTGTCTCACACACACTGTCACACACACACGCTGTCTCACACACACTGTCTCACACACACTGTCTCACACACACGCTGTCTCACACACGCGCTGCCTCACACACACTGTCTCACACACACGCTGTCTCACACACACTGTCTCACACACAGTGTCTCACACACACTGTCACACACACACGCTGTCTCACACACACTGTCCACACACACTGTCTCACACACACCTGTCTCACACACACTGCTCACACAAAACACACTGCCTGTCTCACACACACTGCTCACACACACTGTCACACACACACACGCTGTCTCACACACACTGTCTCACACACACACGCTGTCTCACACACACGCTGTCTCACACACACACTGTCACACACACACGCTGTCTCACACACACTCTGTCTCACACACGCTGTCTCACACACACTGTCTCACACACACTGTCTCACACACACACGCTGTCTCACACACACTGCACACACACACACGCTGTCTCACACACACTGCCACACACACACTGTCTCTCACACACGCTGTCTCTCACACACGCTGTCTCACACACACTGTCTCACACACACTGTCACACACACACTGTATCACACACACACTGTCTCACACACACTGCCACACACACACGCTGTCTCACACACACTGCCACACACACACACGCTGTCTCACACACACTCTCACACACACACTGTCACATACACACGCTGTCACACACACACGCTGTCTCACACACACTGTCACACACACGCTGTCTCACACACACTGTCACAGGATTTTATTCCCAAAGACGTTTGTGAGGACACAGGGAGCTGCTGTGGGTGGGGCCTGACACAGCAGCCCCGCCCCCTGGTGGGGGAGCGCAGAAACGCTGATGCTGGCTCTTCCCTGGGGGGGGCACCAGCCGGTGTGCAAAGTCACTGCCCTGTGACAGAGTGGGTGTGTTGGGGTGCAATGGCCCTGGACAGGGGGGGTTTGAAGAGCAATGGGGGCGGGGGGGAGTGGGTATGCACTGTAACCCCAGAGACTCAGGCTTGCTCAGAGGGGGGTGGGGGGAATCTGTTATATCTACTCAAAGTGACTGGGTCAGACGTGAGTCACCATCCCCCCGTGGTCACCCCCACCCCCCCAAACACACACACACACACACACACACCCACACACACCCTTTCCAGAAGGACGTCCCCCCTACACAGAACAGCACGTCAGCAATAAAAATGCTGGGTTATGTCAAATGAGGGACCTTCACTAAAACCGTTAGAAACAGGACAACAAAAGACTGAGGCTATCAGCCAAGCTTTTTGAAAGAGCAGAATCATGCAAGAGCAATGAGAGAGAGAGAGGGACTGAGAGATAGAGAGAGAGGGAGAGGGAGAAAGAGAGGGAGGGAGAGAGAAGAGAGAGAGAGGGAGTGCGAGGTTAAACAGCTGGCTTAGGGCCTAAGCTGTCTCTTCAAAACACATATCACTGACAGGAAACAAAAGTCTGAGAGGAAGAGAAGAGTGCAGGAGAGAGAGAGAAAGAAAGAACACCAGAAGGAGGACTGGGAGAAGAGATGGATAGATAAGGAGGGGGTCTGGGTCTGGGGGAGGGGGGGTGGTGCAGGGACAGGTTCTACCCAGTCCAGGTAAATTCAAAAACATTAATTCTCTTTGCGCACCAGTATACTCCTGCAGATCGCCGACAATTTTTAATGAATCGACAGTCTTCAGCAGTGTTCACAGCAAAGGCATTTAGTTCAGAAAGACGTTTCATTGAAGAAAAACTGCGAGGGGATTTCTGACTTTACGCGCGTCTGATGACTCATGGGTTTCACGCGTCGCGTTTGACCCAAGCCTCGTAACAACAGACAGCAGAGAGAAGCGCACAGACAGAAAGGGAGAGAAGCGAGGGAGGAAGAAGGAAGAGATGAAGGGAGGCAGAGAAGAGTGCGAGTGTGCAGCCTGTGTGTGTGTGTGTGTTCGTTTCCGCCTATAAACTTTACAGTAAAGAGAGAATGCCAGGATCTCCGCTTCCATCGCATTAAGCTGTCGTGTGCAGATGGTGCTGAGGGTAATTGGATTTTGCTTCTTTAATTTTCCATATTTTCAGTCTCTCGCAATGTGCTGCATAAATCTGATCTAATTCTGCCAATGAGACAGCGCTATCTGCGCACCACATAAATGATGTCATCCGGTTACCCACTACAGAGAGGGGTACCCATAAACACCCACAGAGAGGGGTACCCATAAACACCCACAGAGAGGGGTACCCATAAACACCCACACAGAGGGGTACCCATGAACACCCACACTGAGGGGTACCCATAAACACCCACACAGAGGGGTACTCGTTCTGCCCAAATTATAATGCGTGGGGACACAGTTCATCATCACACACAAACCTACCCCATGCAGACATGCCTGTGCTACACCTGCACACACACAAACACCTCTACCTTACACCTACACAGAGGAACACCTACCCTAAACCTACATTAACACACTCACTTACCCGACATCTATACTAATTCACATACATATCACAAACATATATACACTGTATACACTGTATATACACACACACACATAGTTATGTGTACACCATGCACACATTCTTGGCCACCCTGCTTATCACACAAACACACCCACTTGCACACTAATGCGACTCTCGCCTGTTCACACGACCACACCGACAGCCCGTGTTTACACCCTAACCCAACCGCACCGACAGCCCGTGTTTACACCGCCGGCACCCTGAATGCCAACCGTCATTCGCACCCGTGCACAGCTCACAGACCGCACACACAGACGACCAGCACACGACTCCACAGTATGTTCCATAACACGCAGCTACACGTTAAAAAACGACAGTGAAGCTCCCTTTAGGCTCAAAAACACACCTTTGTTGCGTAAAACTTCTGGGGACCTGAGGAAGGTCCAGTGGGAAGAAAACTGTTGTCTGTTTTACAAAGTAAACGTGTGTTCAGGTGTGTAAAACATTGGGTTAAACAATGTTGGGGTAATGCAGTCAACCCCATTAGGTATTTTACACAAAACCAGGTGTGTTACAATTTGTGAAACATGGTGTGTTTTACACACTGAAGGTGTGTTTAAGGTGTGTGAAACATGGTGTGTTTTACACACTGAAGGTGTGTTTAAGGTGTGTGAAACATGGTGTGTTTTACGCACTGAAGGTGTGTTTAAGGTGTGTGAAACATGGTGTGTTTTACACACTGAAGGTGTGCTTAAGGTGTGTGAAACATGGTCTGTTTTACACACTGAAGGTGTGTTTAAGGTGTGTGAAACATGGTCTGTTTTACACACTGAAGGTGTGCTTAAGGTGTGTGAAACATGGTGTGTTTTACGCACTGAAGGTGTGTTTAAGGTGCATGTCGGAGCTTATGAGTGTTCCGTCCTTTGCTATCATTCATTCGTGGGTCCCGCTGCTCACCAACCACCTCAACCAATCGGAACGCGCAGACGGTTTTGAGATTTTTGGGTCATGGCTACACGCTGCCACCAGCATCCTGTGCACCTGTCTACCTGCTGCGTCTGGCCATCTGGACAGGCGATCCAAAAAAAACCCCAAAAAAAACGTCCCCCTAGACAGCGCTTCCCAGCCCTGTTCCTGGAGCTGTACCGTCCTGTAGGTGTTCACTCAAATCCCAGTTTAGCACACCTGATCCTAACTAATTATCAGCTCTGCGAGGTCTCACGCAGTCGAACACCTACAGGACGGTAGAGCTGCAGGAGCAGGGCTGGGAAGCACTGCCCCAGTCAGTGCACCGTGGCCCCCACTGTGAAGGGGCAGGACTGAGCAGGACTGAGCGGAACCTGGCACTGGGACCCGGGTCCGACCTGCCCCTATTTGCAACCCCCCCCCCCTCCATTCAGCTCTGGGGATCCTTCCCAAAAACCCCCCTACACCTGTTGCTGCCTGTCTCCTCTCCGAGCTGTCCCGCATCCCCGTAAATGCAGCGTTGCATCATGGAACCCCACGCCTGGACCTTCCGTCTGAAAACAACGGCATCCTTTTCACGCCGGTGAAATTCCTGCCGAATATTTTCACTGAAAAATCCTGGAGCAAAAGCAGTTCTCCTTGTGTGATCTTATTCGCTGTTTCGGGATGTGTTTGCTTGGGAAAAAAAGTTCTCAGTCTGTATTTAATTTTTGCTGGATGTAAAGAGGTGAAGTATCTCCGGCCGAAGGTGCAGTGTTTAAGGCTGATGTCCGTGGGACGGTGTGCGTGCAGTGCTGTGTTCGTGATTGGCGGGCGTCTGGGGGGACGTGTTTACGAGGCGCACGTGTTGGAGCCCTTACTGCCCCTGATGTCTGTGGGAGTGATCGCAGTGGTTCCAGGTGATGAGTTGAGGTGGCAGCAGTTTTAGCTGCCCATTGTGTGAGTCAGCCCCCGCCATGTGTCCCTGTGTGTGAGTATGTGTGTGTCTGTGTGTGTGTGTGTGTGTGTGTGTGTGTGTGTGTGTGTGTGTGTGTGTGTGTGTGTGTGTGTGTGTGTGTGTGAGTATGTATGTGTGTGTGTGTGTGTGTGTGTGTGCATGAGTGAGTATGTATGTACGTGTTTGTGTGTGTGTGCATGAGTGAGTATATATGTATGTGTCTATGTGTGTGTGCGTGAGTGAGTATGTATGTATGTGTGTTTGTGTTAGTGTGTGCATGTGTTTGTATATATGTGTGTGTGTGCGTGAGTGAGTATGTATGTATGTGTGTTTGTCAGTGTGTGCATGTGTTTGTATATGTGTGTGTGTATGTGTGTGTTTGTGTTTCAGCAGCGATTGCGGCGGCAGCAGCGCACAGCAGCGGTCATGTGCTGGCACTCAAAGGGGGCTGCGGGTTCGAATCCTGGCCCGGGACACAGCTGCTGTGCCCTTGAGCGGGGCGCTGAAACGCCCAGCTGCGTGTGAATGGGTGAAGGGCTCGGAGCCGAGCTGGGCGAGCCCGCGGTAACCTAGCGGCGCCCCAGAGAGCGGTCCGGGGGAGCCGTGGCAACGGGGCGAACGCGCCGCCGGGCGGTTCGTGTACCGTCACAGGTGAGCGCCAGGAGCACGGCCACCGCGGTGGGAGTCAAACTACCGTCCGCAACAGAGAGAGAGGGGGAGAGAGAGAGAGGGAGGGAGGGAGAGGAACAGCGAGATGCTGAGGAACAGGAGAGAGAAAGAGGGAGAGAGGGAGAGGGAGGAAGAGGAAGAGAGAAAGGGACAGAAGGAGAGAGATGAGGGAGAGAGGGAGAGGGAGAAAGAGGGAGAGCGAGAGACTGGGGCGAAAGAAAGAGATGAGGGAGGAAGGGAAGAAGAGGGAGAGAGAGAGGGAGAGAAGGAGAGAGGGTGGCAGTGGAGCTAAGGTAGTGAACAGCGCTGCTAAGGTACCGAGACAAACGGCAAAGAGAGACAACAAATCAGAGGCGAAGAAACAGAGAGACACTCACCGTCCCCTCCGCTCTCCACACCTTCCACAGAAGAGCCAGTAATCCTCTCTTTTTCTTCCTCTTTTCACCTTTCTCCTTCCCCCCGGTTTCCCCTTCTCCTGCTCCTCGCTGGGGTCCTCCCCCCGCCCACAGTTCACTCCGGGACAGGGCTTTTCGAGCGGGAGAGAGGCGGAGTTCAAGTGAGACCCGGCTCACCCCGCTGCGCTGGAGGACTGGAGAGGTCAGGGCTCTCTAACATCCCTCCGCTCTCGCGCTCGCTCCTTCACTCACTCACTCGCTCCTCCTCTTCTCTCTCTCTTTCTCTCTCTCTCTCTCTCTCTCTTTCCACCCATTCCTGCTCTCCCCCCCCCCTCCCCTCGTCACTTGCTCCCTGCTTCACGAGCGTACGGAAGGTCCTCCGCTATCTTCCAGCTCCTCTGAAAATCCCATCTGTCTTTTTTTTTTATTCCTCTCCCCGCTTCCCTCTCTCCGGCTCCTCTCCTCCGTTCAGTTCCCCCTCGTTTCTTTTGGGCGATGGAGACTGTGGCCGCGCGACAGTGGAGGTGAGCGAGCGAAACGGAGGGAGAGAGAGAGACAGACTGCTGTGTGTGTGTGTGTGTGTGTGTGTGTGACACAGACAAACAAAAGAGAGGCTATCCTTTTCAGAGAGCGATGTTTCTATCTCTCTCTCTCTCCGCGCTCTCGCTCTCTCTCTCTCGCTCTGTCTCTCCTTTTCTGTATTCCAGCACAAGTCAGCGTGTGTCATCGTCAGCGGAGGGAGAGAGAGGGAGGGTGGTGGAGGGAGGGAGGGAGGGAGGGAGGTGGAGGGGAGGAGAGAGGGGCAGGGCATGTGAGCATGTGTTTCTGTTTAATTAAAAAACAGAGGATGCTCAGCAGAGGAGGGAGAGAGGGAGGGAGGGAGGAAGGGAGGGAGGGAGGTGACAGAAGAGGCACACAGGAGAGGAGGGAAGTGGAAGTGCTGAGAGAGGGATGAGAGGGAAGGAGAATAAGAGGATGGTGAGAAATGGTGGGATGGAGTGGCAGAACAGGAAGATGAAAGGGGGAGGCGAGAGAAAGTTTGAGGAGAGAATGAGAGTGGAACCGGGTAGCAGCGTGAGGAAAATAGGCCAAGGAGGAGGAATAGAGTTTGGAGTAAATGAGAAATGGAAAGTGGGAAGGATAAGGGAGGCGAAAGGATGGGAGGCAGGAAGAGGAGAGAGAGGGTGAGAGAGGAGTGGAAAGCGTCTCAGATGGGAGCAATTTGGCGGCAGAGGTTTGACTGAGCTGCCAAGGCAATGCAACAATCACAAAGCCCCAACATAGAGCCAGGGCACTGTGCCGATCACAGAGCCCCAACATAGAGCCAGGGCACTGTGCTGATCACAGAGCCCCAACATAGAGCCAGGGTACTGTGTCGATCACAGAGCCCCAACATAGAGCCAGGGCACTGTGCTGATCACAGAGCCCCAACATAGAACCAGGGCACTGTGCAACAATCACAGAGCCCCAACATAGAGCCAGGGCACTGTGCCGATCACAGAGCCCCAACATAGAGCCAGGGCACTGTGCCGATCACAGAGCCCCAACATAGAGCCAGGGCACTGTGCCGATCACAGAGCCCCAACATAGAGCCAGGGCACTGTGCCGATCACAGAGCCCCAACATAGAGCCAGGGCACTGTGCCGATCACAGAGCCCCAACATAGAGCCAGGGCACTGTGCCGATCACAGAGCCCCAACATAGAACCAGGGCACTGTGCCGATCACAGAGCCCCGGCATAGAGCCAGGGCACTGTGCCGATCACAGAGCCCCAACATAGAGCCAGGGCACTGTGCCGATCACAGAGCCCCAACATAGAACCAGGGCACTGTGCCGATCACAGAGCCCCGGCATAGAGCCAGGGCACTGTGCCGATCACAGAGCCCCAACATAGAGCCAGGGCACTGTGCCGATCACAGAGCCACAACATAGAGCCAGGGCACTGTGCATATGTACGTATGTCTGTACATATTGCGGGTGCATGTTTTTCTGTAGTGTTTGATCGAGGGGCTGATAAATAAATTGATGAGACTGATTTCACGCCTGCCGAAGACGAAACCCTTCTGCAGGGGAGAGCTGAAGACACGCCTCTGTCCTCTTCCCATTGGCTCACCTCTCCCTCCTAACTTACCAAAGAGAGATGGGTAGATAGGAGTGTGTCACCCCGCGGGGGGTGTGGAAAGGTGTAATCGTTTCGCCCCGTCCCATTACTGAGCGATTAGATGTCTTCCTTCAGCATTCCGTCTTATCTACCTGTTTACTTATCGGCTCTTATCTCTCTCTATCTCTTCTCTCTATCTGTCTGCTCTCCCTCTCTCTCTCGCTCTCTCTGTCTTTTATACAGCCTCTTTTCTGACTCAAAGGAAGCTTGTTGGCAGCATCTGAGGGCTTTAATGCACCCAATTCCTCCCAGCCTGAACAACCTGCAGCTGACACATTATGGGGGAGCTATGAATGGATAGCTCTCAATATTGTGTGTGAGTGTGTGTTAATTTGTGTGTGTGAGTGCATGTGTGTGTGTGGTTGTATGCGAGTGATTGTGTGTGAGAGCGGGTGTGTGAGTGTGTGTTAATGTGTGTGTGTGAGTGCATGTGTGTGTGTGGTTGTATGCGAATGATTGTGTGTGAGTGTGGGTGTGTGAGTGTGTGTTAATGTGTGTGTGTGAGTGTGGGTGTGTGAGTGTATATGTGTGTGTGTTTGTGTGGGTGAATCTCATGTTCACAGACAGAGAGGGAAGGGGGCGGGGGTTGGGGGGGGGGCAGGGTTTTGTCCTTGACCTGGTAACTAGTAGCGCTCTGGGAGAGTTTGCTGGTGGGGAGGGGTGGAAGTTCACATGGGGACATGGAGAATGAGATCCATCTCTCTCTCCAGACATCCTGCTCCCCTACCCCTCTCCTCTGGGACAAATCCCAGCCTCAGCATCAGAAAACAGCCCCTACCCAGGCCAAAATCATGAGCATGAGCAGCCTTCCCCATCACAATCATGACTGTCCTTCCATATCAAAATCATGACTGTACTTCCAAATCAAAATATCATAAGCATCCTTCCACATAAAAATCATGAGCATCCTTCCAGATTTGAGTGACAGGGTCCCAGCAGAGCAGAGACCTGTTGCACATCAGACATAGGCCTCAAAATTAGCCTCTGTTTCCTTTTTATGATTTACAGAATTACAGTCAGAGTTTATTTTCTGCGCTCTCAGAAGTTGGAGCCCCATTTTCCTAACCCTCTGTACGGCCACCTCAGATGACACCCTGGTTTTGTCCCACAACCCGACGGCCTTGTTTGTGGCGCGCTGTAATCTGGGGAATTATGAATTAGTGGCTTAAAGGATTATCCCGTTTGAGTCAAACTTACCCCCCCCCCATCAGTAGGCTGTTAATTACTTTGTGATCCATCCCCCCCCCCCCCTCCCTCCCGGGGGCGTGGAACTGCAGGTGTGCAGCTACTTTGATCCCATTCCCCAAACTGCCCAAGTCAGCCCCCCCCCCCACTGAGATCACACTGTGCGTATTAGAACAGGACGCCTTTCATCTGCACCTCTGATCTCTGGAACGGGCCGCTGACCGCTGAGAGAGTAAAGAGGGAAAAAAAACATCCTTTTTTTATAAAAAAAAAAAAAAGTCGACCTTTTTAAAAGCCCGCAGTATTTATGTCTCCATTCAGCCTGTGGGCGTCGGCTCTGCTGGCAGAGGCCCAGCGCGTCGCTTTGTGTTGGGCCTGTGGTGCTTCTTTCTGCGCACCCTGTGACCCCGCCTCTTCTCACGGTCGCGATCATTCGAATCCCATTCCTGAGCAAGACCGTACCATTTGTTTTTTTTGACCACAGATGAGTGTCTGCATTCCAAATGCCTCTGATCCTAGGACGGTTACTGTCCTGCCTGTATTCTGATCTTATTCATTACAGGCTAAAAGGCTCAAATTGATCTGAGATCAGTTTCCCCTCAGCCATATCCTAACCTTATCAATTAGCTAAAACACCGGTCCTAAACTGGTCCTAGATCAGCACTCCTACTCTAAGTCCGAGGTCAAAAATCCAGGTTCAGAAAGTAAAAATCTTCCCCAGTATTCATATTCAATTCACCCTGGATTTGCTAATTAGCACAATTCTTCAGCCAGGAAGTAGAACTAATGAGTGAAATCAGCTGAGTCCACAGGTGGAGGACGCACACGGCAGGGCTTTTCACCCTTTGACCTGACCCCTGGGCTGTCCAGCTCTTCTCTGAGATGCGTACGTGATGAAGGCAGGGTTGGTTTCACTGGCCAGCGAGGGGGGGGGGGGTTCCCGTTTGGTCCCGACCTCCACGTGACCCCCACCTCAGACAGAGAATCCTCTGCTCCACGAGCCGGGAGCTCACGGTCCCGCTCTGGTTTACCCACCGGGGGTGTTCATGAAGAGCTTCTGCTAGCGTCGGCAGGGCTTCACACTGCAACAGGCACGGGCTAATACGCCTAAAAACGGAGCGTCAGGACCTGCATTCAGAGAGCTCCCCCCCTCCCCCGCCCAAGCCAACCACACCTGCGATGACTGAAGTCGGCCTTTTCTGGGCAGTGCTAATCCGCCGCCACATTTCCTAAAACCGCGTCTAATCGTAGTGACTGACACTAATGCTGATCTGATGTCGTTTGTTCCGCGACTGCATTTATAATCCTCGCTTTAACGCAGCCGCCCCCGTGTCGTCACCGTGCCGACTCTGTGCCGTTGCCGTGCCGACTCCGTGCCGTCGCCGTGCCGTTGCCGGGCGGTCTGCTTCAATGCGATAACTTGACATCATTCTGTTCCGTTCGTAATCACTTTTTTCCATTATAAATTCCGGAGCTATGCACTTCAGCTTTCTCTAAGCCAATTGCAACAGGGGCACGCTATTTCGAGTAACAAGTGATTGCTTGTTTGATTGACGGACGCGAACATCGCTCGTTTGCACGAAGTACACAACCGTGTCCGCTAACAAGAAGAAATGAGCGCCCTCTTGTGGTGTATAAGAAAACTGCAAAAGATCAAGTGACAGGTTAAAATCATCCGGTTCCTCTCCTAAAAAATAAAATAAAATAAAATAACCAGGAGGGAGGCTCCTGTTGCATTGTTTCTCAGGAGAAAAAGAACGAACCTTCGCCGGTGTCCATAAATCAGCGGAAGATTTCCCGGACTCCTCGGCCAGCTCCTGGAGCAGTCCCGTTCGTTACCGCTTTACTGCCAGCGCAGATCTCCCCATCAATCCTGAGCCTCAACACGACGCTTGGAGAGGGAGGCCAGGGGGCCGGTGGTCCGGCTGCATCCGATTCTGAAAAGGTCTCCATCGCCGGCTCGTCCCTTCACTTAGAGCCTGATGGATGGCTGCCTGGGACAGTCATTTCCCAGAATCCCATTAGCCAATTTCCAACGTCCTCGTCTACGGGGGGTGAACAAAATCCATCATGTCTGTTGATCAGGTAACATCCAAGCCCGTGTCTGAATTTGTAATGAGCATGCCCTTCCACCCACCCCCACCCTCACCCCCCTTTTTTTGGTCTACTGACTTTCATCAATACCAGTTCCTCCTTTAATTGAAGCAGATTATTTTTAAAAAATATCTATCTCCATCACATTCCTTCTTTCATTTTTTTTCCTTTTCTGCCCTGTCTTTCCTGTTCCGCTTGCCTGCCTGAGTGAAGCGGTGCTTTATTTGGGGGTGCCCTCTCTGGTAAGTGGCTTGCCTGCCTGAGTGAAGCGGTGCTTTATTTGGGGGTGCCCTCTCTGGTAAGTGGCTTGCCTGCCTGATTGAAGCGGTGCTTTATTTGGGGTGCCCTCTCTGGTAAGTGGCTTGCCTGTCTGATTGAAGTGGTGCTTTATTTGGGGGTGCCCTCTCTGGTGAGTGGCTTGCCTGTCTGATTGAAGCGGTGCTTTATTTGGGGGTGCCCTCTCTGGTAAGTGGCTTGCCTCCCTGATTGAAGCGGTGCTTTATTTGGGGGTGCCCTCTCTGGTAAGTGGCTTGCCTCCCTGATTGAAGCGGTGCTTTATTTGGGGGTGCCCTCTCTGGTAAGTGGCTTGCCTCCCTGATTGAAGCGGTGCTTTATTTGGGGGTGCCCTCTCTGGTAAGTGGCTTGCCTGCCTGATTGAAGCGGTGCTTTATTTGGGGGTGCCCTCTCTGGTAAGTGGCTTGCCTCCCTGATTGAAGCGGTGCTTTATTTGGGGGTGCCCTCTCTGGTAAGTGGCTTGCCTCCCTGATTGAAGCGGTGCTTTATTTGGGGGTGCCCTCTCTGGTAAGTGGCTTGCCTCCCTGATTGAAGCGGTGCTTTATTTGGGGTGCCCCTCTGGTAAGTGGCTTGCCTCCCTGATTGAAGCGGTGCTTTATTTGGGGGTGCCCTCTCTGGTAAGTGGCTTGCCTCCTGATTGAAGCGGTGCTTTATTTGGGGGTGCCCTCTCTGGTAAGTGGCTTGCCTCCCTGATTGAAGCGGTGCTTTATTGGGGGTGCCCTCTCTGGTAAGTGGCTTGCCTCCTGATTGAAGCGGTGCTTTATTTGGGGGTGCCCTCTCTGTGTGTGTAAGTGGCTTGGTGCCTCTGAGTTGAAGCGGTGCTTTATTTGGGGGTGCCCTCTCTGGTAAGTGGCTTGCCTGCCTGATTGAAGCGGTGCTTTATTTGGGGGTGCCCTCTCTGGTGAGTGGCTTGCCTGTCTGAGTGAAGCGGTGCTTATTGGGGTGCCTCTGGTGAGTGGCTTGCTCCTGATTGAAGCGGTGCTATTTGGGGTGCCCTCTCTGGTAAGTGGCTTGCCTGTCTGATTGAAGCGGTGCTTTATTTGGGGGTGCCCTCTCTGGTGAGTGGCTTGCCTGTCTGATTGAAGCGGTGCTTTATTTGGGGGTGCCCTCTCTGGTGAGTGGCTTGCCTGCCTGAGTGAAGCGGTGCTTTATTTGGGGGTGCCCTCTCTGGTGAGTGGCTTGCCTCCCTGACTGAAGCGGTGCTTTATTTGGGGGTGCCCTCTCTGGTGAGTGGCTTGCCTGCCTGATTGAAGCGGTGCTTTATTTGGGGGTGCCCTCTCTGGTGAGTGGCTTGCCTGCCTGAGTGAAGCGGTGCTTTATTTGGGGGTGCCCTCTCTGGTGAGTGGCTTGCCTGCCTGATTGAAGCGGTGCTTTATTTGGGGTGCCCTCTCTGGTAAGTGGCTTGCCTCCCTGATTGAAGCGGTGCTTTATTTGGGGTGCCCTCTCTGGTAAGTGGCTTGCCTCCCTGATTGAAGCGGTGCTTTATTTGGGGGTGCCCTCTCTGGTAAGTGGCTTGCCTGCCTGAGTGAAGCGGTGCTTTATTTGGGGGTGCCCTCTCTGGTAAGTGGCTTGCCTGTCTGATTGAAGCGGTGCTTTATTTGGGGGTGCCCTCTCTGGTGAGTGGCTTGCCTGCCTGAGTGAAGCGGTGCTTTATTTGGGGGTGCCCTCTCTGGTGAGTGGCTTGCCTGTCTGATTGAAGCGGTGCTTTATTTGGGGGTGCCCTCTCTGGTGAGTGGCTTGCCTGCCTGAATGAAGCTGTGTTTTATTTGGGGGTGCCCTCTCTGGTAAGTGGCTTGCCTGCCTGATTGAAGCGGTGCTTTATTTGGGGGTGCCCTCTCTGGTGAGTGGCTTGCCTGCCTGATTGAAGCGGTGCTTTATTTGGGGGTGCCCTCTCTGGTGAGTGGCTTGCCTGCCTGATTGAAGCGGTGCTTTATTTGGGGTGCCCTCTCTGGTAAGTGGCTTGCCTGCCTGATTGAAGCGGTGCTTTATTTGGGGTGCCCTCTCTGGTAAGTGGCTTGCCTGCCTGATTGAAGCGGTGCTTTATTTGGGGGTGCCCTCTCTGGTAAGTGGCTTGCCTGCCTGATTGAAGCGGTGCTTTATTTGGGGGTGCCCTCTCTGGTAAGTGGCTTGCCTGTCTGAGTGAAGCGGTGCTTTATTTGGGGTGCCCTCTCTGGTGAGTGGCTTGCCTGTCTGATTGAAGCGGTGCTTTATTTGGGGGTGCCCTCTCTGGTAAGTGGCTTGCCTGCCTGAGTGAAGCGGTGCTTTATTTGGGGGTGCCCTCTCTGGTAAGTGGCTTGCCTGTCTGATTGAAGCGGTGCTTTATTTGGGGGTGCCCTCTCTGGTAAGTGGCTTGCCTCCCTGACTGAAGCGGTGCTTTATTTGGGGGTGCCCTCTCTGGTAAGTGGCTTGCCTGCCTGAGTGAAGCTATGCTTTATTTGGGGGTGCCCTCTCTGGTGAGTGGCTTGCCTCCCTGAGTGAAGCGGTGCTTTATTTGGGGGTGCCCTCTCTGGTGAGTGGCTTGCCTGCCTGATTGAAGCGGTGCTTTATTTGGGGGTGCCCTCTCTGGTAAGTGGCTTGCCTGCCTGAATGAAGCTATGCTTTATTTGGGGGTGCCCTCTCTGGTAAGTGGCTTGCCTGCCTGATTGAAGCGGTGCTGAATGTTTGGGGGTCAGATTAAAGGCAGTCTTCTTCTTCTTCTTCTTCTGTTCCTCATTCTCAAATGCACTGGGCTTGTTTCTGACAAATCAGATTACTGTACACCCTGGACCTCGGTTTGCTTGTGATTAATGTTCTGTGGTATGTCCAGCGCCAGGCCAGTAGCTTGAGGTCCCATGGCCAGTAGGCCATTAGACAGACCCTGTAGGCTCTCTACATACTCAACGCCTGCTGTTCCTCCTGTCCTCTGTGCTTCTTAACGACAGGAGGTTCTGGGGCTACACAACTGTAAGCGAAGCACTTTGAGCTGCTTGTTGCTTATTGCTTGGGAGGCGTACAGAAAATACAGTTAATTATTGTGCATTTTAGCCAAAGAGGCTTCATAAATATTCATAAGATCCGTCCGATTGGAACGTTTCAGCCTGGATGGCTGTGACTGAAAGCGGCCACATTGAGATCACAGACAGAGGGTCTCAGCAGCCCCAGGGCTTCTGGTGGCCCTTAACAGGAACGTTGCTGTGGCTCCCAGACGTGCTCCACCGTAACTCACGCCCCGGCGCTTAAAGCCTGCCCTGCGTGGCCCCCGGGCTGGCTGTGGCCCCTGAACAACTGCGACGGAGTGTCTGTGCCTGCGGGCGGTCTCTGAGGCTCTGAGCACGCGGCTGAGTGTCCACGGCGTCGGCTGGTTCGCGGCCCAT
Source organism: Anguilla rostrata (assembly GCF_018555375.3). NCBI lineage: Eukaryota > Metazoa > Chordata > Actinopteri > Anguilliformes > Anguillidae > Anguilla > Anguilla rostrata. The sequence continues at coordinate 30,853,656 of NC_057946.1, read as the reverse complement.
TTCAGAAGCGCTTGGTTTGAGTCGCTGAGTCGCTGAGTCCCTGAGTCGCTGAGTCCCTGAGTCCCTGAGTCGCTGAGTCGCTGAGTCGCTGAGTCGCTGAGTCGCTGAGTCCTCACACGCGCCTCGTTCTCCAGCTCTGAACCGGCCGCTGACTGAAGAGAAATTAGAGAATGGCCGTTGATCCTTGGACTCTGTGGCCGCCTGCTTTTGCTGTGCTCAGGGAAGACCCTGTACGGACAGAGAAGCACTGAAATCATCCCTGGACAGACTGAAATCATCACTGAACAGACTGAACTCTCGAATGTGTGGTGAACAATTAGAGCAGTGCTGAACTCTCATTAACATTATGATGCTTTTCTCTCACGAGTGATCAGGATAATTATGGGTGCTCAGTGTTATTCATGAAACTTGCATCACTGTGTGTGTGTGTGTGTGTGTGTGTGTGTGTATGCGTGTGCGTGCGTTCTGTGTGCATGTACGCGTGCGTGTGTTCGTCTGCATGCTGTGCGCATGTCTGCACAGGTGCATGTGAATGTTTCTAAATGTGTGTTTATCTGTGTGTGTACCCGTATGTGTGTATGTATGACTGTACGTGTGTGTTTGCATGTGTTTGTGTCAGTGTTTGTTGTATAATACTGTGTCTATGGTTTGGAACGGGGCTCTGTGTGATGGCGGGAGCAGGAAGGGGGGGGGGGGGGGTAGGTCTCTGGTGTGGGGGGGTAAGGCTCTGTGTGTGTGGGGGGTGGATATGGCTCTGTGTGTGTGTGTGTGTGTGTGTGTGTGTGTTGGGGGCAGGGCTCTGTAGGCTGCTGTCGCTCTCTGGCCCCTCAGTCACAGTAGACGTGATGGAGCTGAACGTGTCCTGAGAGCATAGGTAATGCAACCTGACATACCGGCTCAGAAACAAACATCCACCCTCCCTCCCTCTCTCCATCAGCCTTTTATCCAATCTTCCCTCCCTCTCCCCCTCCCTCTCTCACCATCAGCCCTTTACCCCATCCTCCCTCCCTCTCTCCATCAGCCCTTTACCCCATCCTCCCTCCCTCTCTCCACCACTCTACCCCATCCTCCCTCCCTCTCTCCACCACTCTACCCCATCCTCCCTCCCTCTCTCCATCACTCTACCCCATCCTCCCACCCTCTCCCATCAGCCCTCTACCCCATCCTCCCTCCATCAGCCATTTACCCCATCCTCCCTCCCTCTCTCCATCACTCTACCCCATCCTCCCTCCCTCTCTCCATCAGCCCTCTACCCCATCCTCCCTCCATCAGCCATTTACCCCATCCTCCCTCCCTCTCTCCATCACTCTACCCCATCCTCCCTCCTCTCTCCATCAGCCCTCTACCCCATCCTCCCCATCAGCCATTACCCCATCCTCCTCCCTTCTCTCTCCATCAGCCATTTACCCCATCCTCCCTCCCTCTCTCTCCATCAGCCATTTACCCCATCCTCCCTCCCTATCTCTCTCCATCAGCCATTTACCCCCACCCTCTCTCTCTCTCCCTCTCTCTCTCTCTCTCTCTCTCTCTCTCATTTAAGCCTTTCTCCATCCATAGCCTTCCCACCCCACCCCTCCTCCTCTGTATACATTATCCCTCTTCTTTATTTATAGTGCCTGACACAGTATCAAGGCTTAGAGGTGATGAAAGCGTTTTTGACGTGACCCCTGTGTGTGCAGTCAGACCGGGGGGGTGGGGTGGGGGGAGCGGGAATGGCTGTTATTGACATGAATCTTGATTACGGTCCCGCGGGGCACGCCGGTGTTTTCGCGGTCCCCGCTGTGCTCGGTCCGGCCTCTATAAGACGGAGCTCTATATAATGTTACAACTGACAGTCGCGACGTGTTCAACGCTCAGAAGAAATGTGGGTTACGATAAGGACCGAGGGGCTAACAACACGGCCGTAAGCCCCCGCGAGAAAAAAACAAAAACAAAAAAACATATTAGAATGTGAACTTACGAAATGTCTTTTCAACCTGAACGTGGACAACAGATGCATTATATTGAAGAACCATTACCTGTCATATTGTTCAACTCAACGTTATATATGTTTATGTGCAGAACGCTTCGGATTTAATATTTTATTATAGGCTATGCTGACCTGAACCCATTTCCTCAGCTGTCCGGGCACGAACCACCCCTAAAAAGTATTCAAAATCTCGTAAATACAACCGTACTGTTTTGAATAAGCATGGCAAAAATTCAAAACAAACCACATATATTTGACCATAGATAGCAGTTACGGTTGATAACATTGCTTTCGTAGCCTTGAGAATTTTTTAAACAAAATGTGGTATTAGCAAAGAATGTAGTTACATGAAAGACCAATGCTGTTCTGAATATTGGTGAAAATACTTGAAAACTTTGTATGTACTTTTAAACTTGCATAATGATGAAATGTTACTTTTAAACTTGTAAGCAATTTGAAAGGATCTTTACCGCTGTCTAGAATATTTCAAATAATTACATGACAAGGGAAGAGTAGGTCTTGGGAGAGCTCAAATCATCCAGTCTGAGCCGAGTTCTGTAGGCTACGGAGGGGCTCAATTAGGACCGCACTTCGGGGAAAAGCGCTAGACCATTATTTCTACCATCTTTTCAATTGCAGGTAGACTTATTTTGAGCTTCGTTAAAAAGTATTCCGCGAGTTTTATCTTTCCTCCCTTCCTCGGCACAGTAGAACGTACAGTAACCGCGGCAACCCCCGGTGATGTCACGATCGCTGGACAGGAGTTTTGATGCGCAATCATCAGTTTTAATGTTCTTTGTATTCTTATACGAACGACTCCGGGCTGCAGTGGTGACGTGATTGTATTACGGGTGCCATGTCGGACGATTTATGTGGGCAGCTGGAGGGGGGTGGTAATACCTATTTCAATAACCATTATCGGAATAAGTCAAAATCTCTAATATATAAATATAACATGCATGATAATCCTCTATCAATTCATTCATACTCCTAATTCAGAATATATCTGCTACCCAGAAAAATGTTACATTTGTTAAATGTTAACGTATAGGCTATGTTTTACTTTTTGTGGAATCTTGGGTCCTTATTCATTCTAGCTTGCTATCGTGACAAACCAAAAATCTCTCTCTTTTTTTTAAGCAGCTTCACGGGATATTTTTGTCTCCCAGTTTTGAAAGACGTGTGTATAATATGATTTTGAGACAGATGAAAGCGCCGCCGCAGTGATGTCTTAGAAAATAGGTTTCTAAGAAGATAATGATTAGAATGACTATTCACAATGGGCTATTTAAAATAAAATAAAATTTTTAAAAGTATAAAAAATCCAGAATGCCAAAGTGTACGTCTCACTCAAACAATAGATAACATGAAATTTCATGGATGACTTTAACAAGGCTTGTCTATGATGCTCTGAAGACTATGTGTATGAATAGTATACTCTATACAATACAATAATATATATTATTGTATTATAGAGAGAGATATAGACTAATACAAAAATAATTCATGCTGTCTGTAAACAGCTGACTTGGAATATGATCATAACCAGCTAGGTGACTCAGCCAATTATGATGCTCCTCTCAGAGCTAACCAGCTCAGATTAGCCCAAGATAGGAGGTGTAGTGTGCAGTGTTGCAGTGAGACAGTAGCAGTGTTACAGTGAGACAGTAGTGTGCAGTGTTACAGTGAGAGACAGTAGTGTGCAGTGTTGCAGTGAGACAGTAGTAGTGTGCAGTGTTACAGTGAGACAGTAGCAGTGTGCAGTGTTACAGTGAGAGACAGTAGTGTGCAGTGTTACAGTGAGAGACAGTAGTGTGCAGTGTTACAGTGAGAGACAGTAGTGTGCAGTGTTGCAGTGAGACAGTAGCAGTGTTACAGTGAGACAGTAGTGTGCAGTGTTACAGTGAGAGACAGTAGTGTGCAGTGTTACAGTGAGAGACAGTAGTGTGCAGTGTTACAGTGAGAGACAGTAGTGTGCAGTGTTGCAGTGAGACAGTAGTGTGCAGTGTTACAGTGAGAGACAGTAGTGTGCAGTGTTACAGTGAGAGACAGTAGTGTGCAGTGTTACAGTGAGAGACAGTAGTGTGCGTGTTGCAGTGAGACAGTAGCAGTGTTACAGTGAGACAGTAGTGTGCAGTGTTACAGTGAGAGACAGTAGTGTGCAGTGTTACAGTGAGAGACAGTAGTGTGCAGTGTTACAGTGAGACAGTAGCAGTGTGCAGTGTTACAGTGAGAGACAGTAGTGTGCAGTGTTGCAGTGAGACAGTAGTGTGCAGTGTTACAGTGAGAGACAGTAGTGTGCAGTGTTACAGTGAGAGACAGTAGTGTGCAGTGTTACAGTGAGAGACAGTAGTGTGCAGTGTTACAGTGAGACAGTAGCAGTGTTACAGTGAGACAGTAGTGTGCAGTGTTACAGTGAGAGACAGTAGTGTGCAGTGTTACAGTGAGAGACAGTAGTGTGCAGTGTTACAGTGAGAGACAGTAGTGTGCAGTGTTACAGTGAGAGACAGTAGTGTGCAGTGTTACAGTGAGAGACAGTAGTGTGCAGTGTTGCAGTGAGACAGTAGCAGTGTTACAGTGAGACAGTAGTGTGCAGTGTTACAGTGAGAGACAGTAGTGTGCAGTGTTACAGTGAGAGACAGTAGTGTGCAGTGTTACAGTGAGAGACAGTAGTGTGCAGTGTTGCAGTGAGACAGTAGCAGTGTTACAGTGAGACAGTAGTGTGCAGTGTTACAGTGAGAGACAGTAGTGTGCAGTGTTACAGTGAGAGACAGTAGTGTGCAGTGTTACAGTGAGAGACAGTAGTGTGCAGTGTTACAGTGAGAGACAGTAGTGTGCAGTGTTACAGTGAGAGACAGTAGTGTGCAGTGTTGCAGTGAGACAGTAGCAGTGTTACAGTGAGACAGTAGTGTGCAGTGTTACAGTGAGAGACAGTAGTGTGCAGTGTTACAGTGAGAGACAGTAGTGTGCAGTGTTGCAGTGAGACAGTAGTAGTGTGCAGTGTTACAGTGAGAGACAGTAGTGTGCAGTATTGCAGTGAGACAGTAGCAGTGTTACAGTGAGACAGTAGTGTGCAGTGTTGCAGTGAGACAGTAGCAGTGTTACAGTGAGACAGTAGTGTGCTGTGTTACAGTGAGAGACAGTAGTGTGCTGTGTTACAGTGAGAGGCAGTAGTGTGCAGTGTTGCAGTGAGAGACAGTAGTGTGCTGTGTTACAGTGAGAGGCAGTAGTGTGCTGTGTTACAGTGAGAGGCAGTAGTGTGCAGTGTTGCAGTGAGAGACAGTAGTGTGCTGTGTTACAGTGAGAGGCAGTAGTGTGCAGTGTTGCAGTGAGACAGTAGTGTGCTGTGTTGCAGTAAGACAGTAGCAGTGTTACAGTGAGACAGTAGTGTGCAGTGTTACAGCGAGAGACGATAGTGTTCAATATTACAGTGAGACAGTAGTGTGCTGTGTTACAGTGAGACGGTAGTGTGCTGTGTTACAGTGAGACAGTAGTGTGCAGTGTTACAGGAGAGACGGTAGTGTTCAATGATACAGTGAGACAGTAGTGTTCTGTGTTAGAGGGAGAGAGAAAGAGAGGGGGGTTGGGGGATTAGGGATTGTGCATGCCAGAGAAGACAGTAGGTGTGTCCACTGAGAAGCCCCAATAAATTGTGAGGATGAAGCGACAGTTTGCTGTCCCGTGTAAAAGCCTTTCGGTCATATATCAGGTGGATCTCTGCCAGCGCAGCAAACCTACCGCGAGGCTCACTTGCTGATGCTTAGTTTAAAAAAAAACTCAGCTCAGAATCACTCCTACCTCATAAATATACACAGGGTATCTTTACATACACACAATCTAGCACACATCTCACCAGCCTCAACTTCACAAGAGAAGGAGTGTCGCTGGTCCATGTATGCACGGTCTATGAAAAATATGATGCACACCTGGAACACAATGTTTTTTTATTTTTTTATTATCAGGAAATCATATTCGCATCACATTTTAATGGGTAGCCTACAGCGTGAAAACCTTTCTTCCTCTATGTTGTCATTTGAAACAGAGGGTGACTCGCTGTGTGTTGTCATTTTGGACGTGTGTTTCCCCAGCCTGCGTAGTTATTGGTGCAGAGGACGCGCGCGTCGGCGCGCGCTATTTCCAGCCCGCTGTCGGCGCACCTTCGTTTCGACACTTTTCGGGCTTTCGACACCTGCTGCCGCTTCCGCGAGAACTGCCGCGGAAAAATAACAACAGATCACTGCCACGGGCAGCTCATTTCCACCATTCACGGGGGTCCTCAAGGGCACCGAGTGCGTGTGTGTGTGCGTGTGTGTTGTGTCTGGTGTGCATGTGTGTGTGTAGTGTGAACATGTGTGTTCTGTATGTGCGTGTATGTGTGTGTGTATATACAGTGTGCATGTGTAGTTGTGGATGGGTGTGTGCACGTGTGTGCGTTGTGTGAGTGTATGTGTGTTGTGTTTCTGTGTGTGGTGTGCATGAGTGTGTGTTTATAGTGCATGTGTGTGTGTGTGTGTGTATAGTGAGCATGTGTGTGTTCTGTTTGTGTGCGTGTATGAGTGCGTGTGTGTATAACGTGTGCGTTGTGTATGCGCGTGCGTGTATAATGAGTGTGCGTGTGTTGTGCATGTGTGTGTTGTGTGTGTTTAATGAGTGTGCGTGTGTGCATGTGTTGTGCGTGTGTGTGTGTATAGTGTGCGTGTGTTTAATGAGTGTGCGTATGTGTATGTGTTGTGCATGTGTGTGGTGTGTATAATGTGTGCGTGTGTGTATGTGTTGTGCATGTGTGTGGTGTGTATAATGTGTGTGTGTGCGTGTGTGTATAATGTGTGTGTGTGTAGTGGATCATTTTCCTCCTTGCTCTATCTGCTTTTCTTCATTGTAATTGCATTAGGGGATCTGGATCTGTAGGCCAGGTTAAAGTGCCTCAGTAAAGTAAGCACACTCCCTGGACATTGTTCCCTCTCCATCTATTACCTTCGTTTTTTTTTTCTTCCCCTGAGAGAAAATCCGAGTCACCGCGATCAATTCTTCTTCACCATTTACGCCTAAATCATCAGAGTCCCCCTTTTCCTTCCCCGGACCCTCTCCCTAATGCAGACACCTCTCCTCCTCAACGCCCACCCCCGCCTCTGTCTCCTCCAGCATCTGTGCCTTAAGTTCAGTAATGTGATTGTTCCAATTTCCATGTCATACTCCCGTAATTTAGTTAGAAAGACGAGGGAACGGAAGAGAGGGAAAAGCTGAATCCCGTTCAGAATTCTAAATCGGAATCGATAGCCGGCCCCAGCATGGCTGCGACCCACGTCTCCCCTGACATATACAAATAGCACAGCCCTGTAATGTATACTGTTCGGGCAGGGGACGGATGGTGTCCAAATATATATATTTTTTCTACTGCACAATATCCTAATAAATCATTTTTTGAGAACATTGTGTTTAAGATGCCCGCCTCCCGTCTCAACGTCTTCCTCCGCCGCGAGTCCGGGCCTTCGCGCTGTGGCGTTAGCGCGGCCGTTCAGATCGCCCTCACCCACAGCCTGCTACGCGGCTTAAATGTTTTGTGCGCTCACGTCATACGTGCTGCGTTCGTGGTGGAGGTTGTTGTCGTGGAGAATATATATTGAAATTTCAAAGTTTATATTTCTCATTTCCTGCACACAAAAATATGGATATTATTGCTATCAGTGGAAGTAGCAGAAGCAGCAACAGTGGTACTAGAGGTAGTAAACTGCTGTCGGTGTAGAATTCAAACCATGCCGCTTGCAGTGTATAAAACACCATTTTGGTAGGCTACCTCATGAAAAGTTAATGTAAAAAATATGCTAAATTATGAAATTTTGACTGAATATTTAAATACATGTCAAAACGTGAAATACGTCGGCAATTTCCTTTGATTTCTTCATACACGTACATGGAATTTTGAATGCCCAGTGTATTCTCTCATACGTGCAGTATATTTAAATAAATGGCCTTTCATTTTGGCTTTTATCCTCTGGCATTTACTTGTGTATGCATTTCTCAGGTTGATTCGTTTTAGCCCGTGTCCCTGTTAGTCTCGGTAATGACGGGACGGAGCGAACGGCGCGCTCGTAATTGAATGCCGGCGTTCCCCCCGCTAATCCCCACAGTTTCGTATTTTATGTTCTGTGACGGAAACGCCGCCACTTCTCACCAATCACGGGGTTAGGGGAGCGTCGGGACACGCGAGCCCGGGGAAAAGGAAGCTCGTAAATCTCGGCCATGTCTCGCAAACCTGTCGTTAACATTTTAACAATGAGACCCTTTATCCATCTCCGTGCGTGTTCCCGCAATTCGTCAGTCACCAGCTGGCTCATGTCTCATAGAGGCTATCACAAATACCATATAGCCTAATTTCCGCATCAAGGCGGATCAAAAATTAAACGATCTTTCCTGCAGGTCTGAGCGTCTCAGAGCGACCAGGGCGCCTGCATGGAGAACCAACGGACATATTTGGCAGAAACGACAGCTGAAGTAACTGGCTTTTGGAAGAAGAATTTATTTGATTTTAAACCCGCCTGATAACATTATAACAGTGGAGGTAAGCAGTCTTCTCGGTGTCTGTTCATCTCAGCCGCTCTAACCAGACTCATAATCTTACTGTAGGATTGCTGAGAACCAGGTGTGTGTGTGTGTGTGTGTGACAAATCCACCCAATTTACAGTGACATTCTTTCTGTTGCTTCTGAGAGAGAGAGGGGAGGTGTGTGAAAGACTAATTTCTGTCCTCTATTTTAAAATCTTTGCAGATTCTTCTCTTGTGTGGCAAACTCTTCATTCCTAACAAATGTGCATAGAAGAGAGAAAAGAGACAATGGGAAGAAAGTCTCTGTAAAAAGAGGGGAGTGAAGAAAATAGAAGAACAGAAAGACAGAAGCCACTGTAGGCTGGAAAGAGTGCCAGGAGAAGAAAGAGCTTTTCGTGTCTGTTTTGAGCTGGTGCTTGATTGACCTTATCTTACATGCTGATATCCACTTGACATCTGTGAGAGGAAGCTAGAGTGGGAAAATACACCCCCCTCCTGGACAAGGGTGGTAATGCATGACATGGACTAGCAGTCGCGGTATATCTTTTTCTTTTTTTTTGGCTGGGGGGGCTTTTGCTTGTTTATTTAACCTGAGTAACACCTGCCTTCCTAATCCCAGAACAGAGCGTCTCATCTCTTCAGATTGCTCAGATCTCCTCGCTGATGCTCAGGGCTCAGTCTAATCCTCCCTGTTCGGGCCCCTGCTTCACAGCACACCGTGCCGAGAGTCTGTTCCTCAAAACGTTTCTTTCCTTTAAATTGCTTTCAGGCGCCTCTGCTGCAGTTGGCCCTCCCCCACCTGAAGATCTGCTAAACTGAAGATTTCTGGAGGAGGAGGAGGAGGAGGAGGACGACGAGGAGCTGGAGGAGGAGGAGGAAGAGCAGGAGCAGCACGAGGAGGAAGAGGAGGAGGACTGACACTCGCGACAGGCACGCAGGTCCGATTGGAAGCAGACCCCCTGATAGTGGCCCCTCGTTTAGCGGTAGCCTTGCGTGCGCTAGCGTGCGTGCTTGCTGTGGAAGTGCACACAGTGAGCCGCTGCACGCCGGCCTTGCGTGCGCTAGCGTGCGCGTGCTGTGGAAGTGCACACAGTGAGCCGCTGCACGCCGGCCTTGCGTGCGCGCTCGCTGTGGAAGTGCACACAGTGAGCCGCTGCACACCGGCCTTGCGTGCGCTAGCGTGCTGTGGAAGTGCACACAGTGAGCCGCTGCACGCCGGCCTTGCGTGCGCGCTCGCTGTGGAAGTGCACACAGTGAGCCGCTGCACGCCGGCCTTGCGTGCGCTAGCGTGCGCGCTTGCTGTGGAAGTGCACACAGTGAGCCGCTGCACGCCGGCCTTGCGTGCGCTAGCGTGCGCGCTTGCTGTGGAAGTGCACACAGTGAGCCGCTGCACGCCGGCCTTGCGTGCGCGCTCGGTGTGGAAGTGCACACAGTGAGCCGCTGCACGCCGGCCTTGCGTGCGCGCTTGCTGTGGAAGTGCACACAGTGAGCCGCTGCACGCCGGCCGTCCCCTCCAGCACCCGCCTGCCTGCTCGCTGCTGTCACTCTGAACGGCTCGTAACAGCACGCTCCAGGCTCCGGCTGCAGTCGTGTCATTAGGCTAATGTGCTCCTCTCTCTCTCTCTCTCTCTCTCTTTCTTTCTTTTTTTCTCTCACGTTCTTCTCTCCCAGGGGCCTATGGGGCATGGTGCACACGGACACAGCAAAGCGCTCGGTGTAAAACCAGCTCTGGCGAGAGCACGTTTCACTCTGATAGCAGTACCTTCTAACCCGGCGCGGACCCAGGCGAACTCTGTGGCAGTTGCATTAGCACTAGAACATTCTCCCATAGACAGGTGCTCTTTCTCACTAGCACTGGGCTAGCTTGAGGGCTTAGAACTAAGAAGTATATATGTATATATATGCACTCCCTGGAAAAGGGCTGTCAAACTCCAGTCCTGGAGGGCTGCAGTGTCATTTGGTTCTCAGTGAATCTCAGCGCAAGTGATTCATTTAAGCCATTGATTGGCTGAAGAGTCCACACACCTTGTTCTCAAGGCCTTAACTGGCTGCTGACTGTTGGGAAACCACAAATACCAGCAGGCACTGCGGCCCCCCAGGGCTGGAGTTTGACGTCCCTGATCTAGAACGACAGACATAAAATTCAACCTATGTGATGACAAAATTGTTCAGAGTTTACATTTCCCGAAAGTCTGGGCGGAGGTTGGCTCTGTTCCTGGTTGCTAGCCTGTGTAAACATGCTCACCCGTGATCGTAAATCCTGAATGGCTCTCGTGATGCTATTATCCGAAACAATTAGGTCCAGAATACTCCCAGTATTTAAAAATGAGGTCATTGATTGGATTTTGCCAAGCAAAGAGGCCTCTCATTTAATCGCATGGATTCACAACTCATTTTCTTTCAGAGAAGCTTCTCCGTTCATCAAAGCCTAGTAATGGATTTTTTGCGCCCTCTTGTGGAATTGTAGAGTATTGCAGTCAATCACCAACACAGCTCAAGCTTGTTCTTGTAACTGAAACAAAATAGTGCAGACACGTCCAGATCCCAAAGCTCTGAAATCTATCAGCAGCACAACAGTCTCCGCCGCTGACGGTTTTTGAGGAGGGCAGTTAAACCTGGAAAGACAGACTTAGGCCCAGGAGACAGAGAGAGATGTGAGGGTGAGCTTTAATGAGGCTTCAGTCGCGCCGGTTTACAACGCAGCTCCGCGGGCACCCACCAAACTCGGGGGAGCCGTAAGTGACACAGGGACTCTCTTTGAGTCGCCACGCTCGCGGGTGAAAAACGATCCATCATGCTTTGCAGATCACACAAAGGAAATCCCCTGCTGGCCCAGGCACAATCTCACCATCCCTGCTTTTTGACTGATATAAATTAACCAGCTCATTCATTCATTGGCTGCCACACCCCCCTCCCCCCCCCCTTCCTCGTCCATCGATCTCACTTTGGAGCCAATTTAGCGTTCCGTTCGGCATCGCGTTTATTGTGGACGTTGTTTTTGAGACGCCTGCCCTATCTGAAACAATCAATCTGCAGGAATCTGGGTGAGCAAAACTCTGTAAAACCCTGATACTGCTGTCTGTCTTCACTGTTCAGGTGTAGTTTTTTTTATTTTATTTTGCTCAGTGGAATTCTCTTTATCTCTCATTCCCCCTCCTCTCCGCACTCTTTCTCTTCGAATCACCCCTTTTTGTTCTTTCCCATTCTCCCTGTCTGCTCCTACTGGAAAGCTGAAGTGTGGCTCTGGATTAAGCTTTGAGTATGAGAGATGACCTTCGACCCCAGACACACAGAGCTGCAGAGGGGGTCAGAGGGGGTACTGAAACACAGCGATGGACAGACAGACAAGAGAAAGACAGACAGACACAGTTATAAAGACAGGGTGGTCATTTTAAGGGGGGGGTGGGGCAATGACAATAAGAAAACGAGGCTAATGATCCTATTGGCAGAGGGGGCAGCTGGTGGGGAGCGCTGCCCGGGGTCAGAGGTCACAGCGTGCTGGCGGAGGAGGCAGCCAAACGCTTGCCGATGTAAATCCTGAAACAGACAGAGAGATTGCGCTTTTTATGCTACACCCAGGGATAATGACTATTTCCCTGTTAACACAGCCACTCACACCTGCACTGTTTCTGCATTTGTTTGGTAGACACACACTGCGAGGATGAAATCCAGCACTTTCCCAGAGCACAGCGGGTTCCGCTGCTCCTGGTTGTGCTGCAGGTGATCGCCCCCTGCTGGCGGTCTCCTGTCAGTGCACTAACGCCCTCCTCTCGTGACCTGGAGTGGCTCAAGCCACAATGCGCTGTGACTGGGGATGGCGTTTCCATCCGTCTTACCTGGGGTAATTTACAAAGTTTACATAAAATCGATTTAAACGGCTGGATATTTACTATCGCAATTCCAGCTATGCGCCTTTCTCAAGGGCACCAAGGCACACTTCGTAATAAAACCTACAGCTTCCTGGTGATAAGCCAACTTCTGCAAGCTGCTGCTCCTCTGTTTGTAAACAAGGGCTTAAGCTGCACACACACAAGCACCCAGTGGGTCTGAGCCAATCTCTCCTCCTCTCTCTCTCTCTCTCTCACTCACTCACTCACTCCTCTCTCTCCTTCCCTCTCTCTCTCTTACTCTCTCCTTCCCTCCCTCTCTCTCTTCCTCTCTCCTTTTCTCTCTCCCCCCCTCTCCCTCTCTCTCTCTCTCTCTCTCCCTCGCTCCCTCCTTCTCTCACCCAGTCACTGTGCCTCAGGCCTGTGGTGTGGAGTTAATTATCAGAGTCAGTTAATCTGGTGTTAGTGTAAATCAGGGCCAGGCAACCCTGGTCCTGAAGTGCCAGAGATGTTTCTGGTTTTTGCTCCATCCAAAGACTTATAAATGCATCATTAGGTGAATTGTTATGCTTAATGAACACCAGTGACCATGTGCTGGAGGTGTTCAGCTGTCTCACCATTCAGGCTCTGCATATTCTTCTCAGGCTATGATCGATCAAACTGTTGTGCTCAAGCTTGGATGGAACGGTGTAGATTGTCTCTGTTCTTTTAACTTTAACAGTGTTCTGGGGTGAGCAGTCAGTACATGCTAGGCGTGAGTACATGATGGGTGTCAGTGCATTCCAGATGTCAGAGCATGCTAGGTGTCAGTAAAGGCTAGGTGTTAGTGCACAGTGTGTGACATGGGTTTCTGTTACCCTCGTCTCAGTGTGAATGGCTGTAAATGAACGATGTCAGTATACATCTGGCAATGGTGCATGCTGGGTAGTGGAACTCTCTTACCCTAACCCCAGCGTGAGCAGGTGTGAAGCCACAAGGGAGGGGATTAGGACGAGAAGCGCGTCGGAGGAGAAGAGCTTCCTCTTCATCACCTCACTCTTCCTCACGCTGAGAGAGCTCGTCTGCTTGGGGTGCTGAAAGACGAACTCCCTGATGGAGAGAGCGACGGGGGGGAGGAGAGGAAAAAGGAGAGGAGGAGGAGGAGCGTGGGAATGAACGACGGGAGGCGCCCACAGCAACGTGCGCGGTCAGCCGCGTACGCTAAGAATGCGCGGGTAAAGCCACGCGGAGGGTTCGTTCAGTCAATCATTAAACGTCTGTTTGCTGTGTCCTCTCCTGTAGCTGCCCGCTGCAAAGCGCCTCAGACAGCCGACAGCCACACGTCCACGGCTCTCGCTTTAAACTGACCCAGCGCGAAAGAGGCCGCTTATTACGGTAACACAGATTCAATTTCATATTTCAACGATATCACGTTTCGTAAAAACCATATTACACTTTTGGGACTCCGCATCAGTGCCCGGGAAAAAAAACCAAAAAAAAACAATCAAAATTCATTCAGTCCTCGTTAGTTAAGGCTGACGACACATAATTCCATTTGCTCTTGACACAGATCCGTTTCAAATTGTTCCTTTTTTTTGGCAGTCATTTGCATATTCATTACCACCTGTCCCCCGTCATTAGTCTGAACGCAGGTAATACGATTCCACTCGAGCGGTGGAGAATGACTGCCGTACCTGAAACCAACAGGGACCGACTTGAGCGAACGCAGCCGTTTGAATATTTTTGCGAGGAAAAGCCGTCTGACGAGGATGAGCAGACCAAAAAGGCCCCGAGGAGCAGATAAGGAAGCGCTGACACAGAATGTGCCGTCAGAGACCGGCGGGACGTTCACGGACCAAGGACGGGATTTTGCGTCTCTGAACCGCTAACTAGCCGAACTGAGTTCGCTGTATAACTCACTGAGTGATCTGGAGCGCTGATGATGGGAGATGGAGTCTTACTTTGGCGGTAGGTTCTCAGGACGACTGGACCAGGCCCACACCCACTCTGCGCTTGTCCGTCTCTCGCCCTCGTCCGACTCGAGAGGAGAAGAGAGAATGATTCATTCGTTTTCCGTGTTCAAAAAAACTTTTTAGGCTGAGCTTAACATTCTGATTGCTACGTTAATGGTAATGCAGACTGTTTTGTGCGTGTGCATGCGTCCGTGCTTGTGTGTGAGTGCATGTGTGTGTTTGTGTGTGTGTGTGTGTGCGTGTGTGTGCATGCGTATGTGTGTGCGCGTGCGTACGTGTGAGTGTGCGTGTGTGTGTGTGAGTGTGCGTGCGTATGTGTGTGTGTGTGTGTGTGTGCGTGCGTGCGTACGTGTGTGAGTGTGTGTGTGTGCGTGCGTGTGTGAGTGTGCGTGTGAGTGTGCGTGCGTACATGTGTGTGTGTGTGTGTGCGTGCTGCGTACGTGTGTGAGTGTGTGTGTGTGTGCGTGCGTGTGTGAGTGTGCGTGTGAGTGTGCGTGCGTACATGTGTGTGTGTGTGTGTGTGCGTGCGTGCGTACGTGTGTGAGTGTGTGTGTGTGTGTGCATGTGTGTGTGTGTGTGTGTGTGTGTGTGTGTGTGAGTATGCGTGTGTGTGTGTGAGTATGCGTGTGTGTGTGTGTGTGTTACCTGTATGGTAATGCAGTCTGTGCTGCTGCTTCCCTCACTCGCTGGCTGAGGTGAGCCTGCTGACCGCGGGGTACCCTGCTGGGGAGGGCTGCAAACACCACGGCAGTCAGCCTACTGTTTTACATCCATACCCCCCCCCCCCCCGTCCCGCAAAACTCACTGACCTGTCTGTGTGGCTTGTCCTCTCACACTCCAGCTGTGCCTCCAGGAGGATTCTCTCTAGCTCCCCCTGCAGGAGGGGGGAGGTAGTGCCCTGTGGTCCTGCCACGCTCTCCCTGCAGCCTATCAGTGCCGAAACACCCTCCAGCTCCACCCACGAGCCTGCCAAATTAAACCGATCAGAGGAGTGAGCCAAGATGATCCAGCCAATCAGGTGAAACACCGCAGACTTTTCAAAACAGAGAGAATATAAGTGTATTACGACATACATAGACATGCACAGGCACACACACCCACACACAGCCAGTCAGCCACTCGGGTCATGGTGTGTAAAAGCAATCTAATGCACTCTGACAGGACAGCAGTTATGTAAGTTTTATTTTGGTTAGCGATTAGTCACCCCCCCCCCCACATCCTCCTTCGTCTCCCTCCCTTTCCCTATCTCTATCTCTTTCCATACCCCCATGCCCTCAGTAACCCTTAACCTAACACTCAGCCCCCCCCCCCCACCCAAACAGACAGGAGAGAGAGACAGAGACAGCGAAAATAGACAGAGGATATACCAGCTGAGAGGGGGAGGGGGTGGTCTAAATGTTCCATTGCCCTAGCTCGCTCTCTGGGAGAAATGATGACATAACCATAGAGTATTGCCCAGTCTGCGGCCTTGACCAGCATTGGACGGCTCCAACTGTCCATAATTCCAGATTCAGGTATTCTGGGTGTTTCATTTCTCTGGTAGTCCCTTCATTTAATTCGCCACTGTGTCTAAATATATATATTTTTACACATATTGCAATATTTTTCTGACTGAAATGTAATGTGTGGATCAGTGGGCTAGAGCTGAACAATTCAATCAAAATGTCCATATTTTTTTGCAATCACCAGATAAAAAGATCTTCCGTTAAACCTAAGTGGGGTTTTTAAGTCTGTTTGAAGGGTTTTTAAAATAATAGTTCTTTATTGTTTATTTGATTAGCTGCCCCTACCCCAACCATCCCACGAACCCATCGACCGAAAATAAACACCGTTCTCTGAATGAGCTATAATCGTCCGTTAATCTCTTATGACTAAGCGGCTTTCAGATACAAACAGGTGAGTCATCAAGTGCCACTGACGGTGACCATAACAATGAAAATGACAACAACAAGCGGACAAGATACCACCGTCAACATTTTCCGATTTCCATTAAAAAAATGCAATTCTTAAACTATAAATAATTCACATTGATTTATGGAAATTTATTTGAAGTATAGCACTTTTTAAATTCCTGCTATAACACTCAAGAATAATGTTAAATTTATTGTTTCCTACGATAGCGTGTTTATATCAAACAAATACGGTTTGTTAAACAAACAAATAAATAAATAAATAAGTCTACGGTTGGCCACGTTAAACTCACCGAGAGAGCGCGCAGTAGGGTAGCGGCGCATTTCCCAAGTACTCGCATGCAGTTCAGCACGACTGCGCTGTGCTCTTCGTCATAACTACATAGTCTTCTTCGCCACGCACTAGATCTAAATCATTGAACTATTTAATATCCATAAATAAACGGATGTAAACTATCTCACTCGGGTAAGTTGCGTTTTTAATATTAACCCGTTAGGCCTTTCTTCTGTTCCATCATAGTGATTTTTCCCCACGAAAGACCGATTTTATATTGCCTTCCGACAGCGCAAACATCATAAAAACAGAATGGAGTGAAAAATAGCCTACTTACCGTGCAAGCCGTCTTCTGGTGACTGGGAGCCGGAAAGTGACATTGTCGGTAGCCGTTATGGTCAATAAAGTGCGTAGGGAAGCTGACACTGACAAACACGGGCACGCAGTTCTGCAATAGAAAACTTACTGTAGCTGTCGATCTCTCTTCCCATTCAGTTTCTTGGTTGCTCGTGCTGCACGTAAGCGCGTCAGTCGACGCGAACCTAAGCCAAGCCCCTCCCCTCTCTCCCACGTGTAGATGTTGGAGGTAAACATAGCTGTCGCTTAACCATAATATAAAATAGCCGTAAAAATAGACTTCATTCTTCTATGTCCTAATGTCAGTGATTAGCTAATATGCCTACATCTTTATTTATGAAAAAAATATAGGATGACGTTTGCTAACCCTATTATTATTGTTGTTGTTGTTGTTATTATTATTATTATTATTATTATTATTATTATTATTATTATTAATAATAATAATAATAATTATTATTATTATTATTTTTTATTTATTGTGCGGGGGATTGGGGTTCGTTAAAGCAAGAGGAACCATTTGGCAACGTCAGTGACAGGTCGAAACAAGCAGCATGATACCATGATTGTTTTCCCAGTGGAGATCACTTGACCTCCCATTGGCTTTTAGCAGCTAATGCTCTGCGGTACAGGACAATCTGTTCGCCCTGATCCAGTGTCTGGCTATCCTCAGCCAACATCACCATGCCTAATTGCACAAGAATTAGGCTACAGTCTGTTCCCGAGGCGTTTAAAGGGGTTGTTGTGGCAACTGGTGGAGAAGGCTGTGGGCTAAGTTAGGCGTCTGAGCTCCCTAGCAGAAATGCGCTAATTCGTTAAAACTTCCTCCCTGTCACAGGCCCTGTCATGCCATGGGCGTTGCAATGATGGAGATTACACCTGTTATGGTCTGAGTCTCAGACAAGTATTACAGAAAGCGTGGAAAAGCGGGGATGAGAGTGAGAGTTCTTATCTTGGAACAGTGCCACGTTGAAAGTCACTGAGCTCCTCAGTACGACCCATTCTACCGCCAATGTTTGTCAATGGAGATTGCGCGGCTGTATGCTTCATTTTATGCATCTGTTAGCAATCGGTGTGGCTGAAATTCCAAAACCACTGGTTAGAAACCACTGGTTAGTCCACATACTTTGGGAAATGTAGTGTATTTTGGTCCGATGACAGAAAAATGATGTCTCACCATCATGGGGGCTTGCTAGTAATTCTCTTTGCTTATCAATACTCTGTTTAGCCTGCATGATAAAACTGGATACTGCATTCTCAACAAACCAGAATGAAAATAGAGATGCTTTACCCCGTTTTGTTTTGTACATGGCCATCTTGTGTATTTTTAAACTGTATTTTTTTTTTTTAGCTATGAAGTTTATTAGCTGTATGGCATTTAATAGCTTTCTTAAAAATTTATTCCACAAGCAGCCATACCCTAATTACTTGAAAAAATAATTCACTGCCCCTACTCAACCGAGGCAACAATTTACATTGAGGTTTCAAGTAATTTTTACTTGTGATTTTATCAGGTAAATGCAATGAGCCTATCATTGTCAGACTAACAAAGCTAGTATAAGTGCAACCAATGTGGTCTTCCCCCCATATTTAAAAGCTTAATTATGCTGAATCTATTTACATATTACATATTAAGCTAACTAATCATAAGAATTAAGTTGAGTCAACTAGTCGTCTTTTTAAATTTCCTCTCAAATATTTTGAAATTCACCTCTTGGTCAAATTTGTAGTTCTATGACACACCACAACAGATCTTGAATTTGTTAAAACTCATGAAATCTAGCGCTTGAATTCTGCAAGTAGCAGGCAGGAATTGAGCTTGAGTCTATCTGGGTGAGAGGCAGCTGTGCTAACCACTGAAATAAAGGTGAAGTCACCAACGCCTGAGTTCAGTTCCTGCTTTGATTCGGCAGGGAACACTGTAGCTCAGTACACAAGCTTCAGTATTCCCTGGCTAGCTTCTCTGCTAACAATGAACTCATCTTTAGTGCAGCAGTTAGTGCAGTCGCCTCTCACCCACAAGTTCAGTTCCTGCCTGCTTACTCACAAAGTTTGTTAGCTGGATGTATGTTGTAACAAACTCAAGATCTGTGCACTGTGTCATGGATCAATAAAGTTAACCAGTTAACACAAAAAATGTGAAATCATCTAAGTCACATTGCTTTTTTTTTTGGACAATGGTAGGTTATACAAAAAAGTACTGAACAAACAATTTTGAGTAGAAATTAAAAAGATTACTGCTTGAATAAACTTAATTCTAATGATTTGTTAGCTTAATATCATATTTCCGTAGGTTCAATGTAATTATGCTTTTAAATATGGAGGAAACCTACATTGGCTGTACTTAAACTTAACTGTTATGCTGACAATGATAGGCTCACGGCATTTAATCAATACCCCAAGTATAAATAACTGAAAAACCTCAATGCAAATTGTTACCTTAATTCTTTTGAGTAGAGGCAGTGAATTAGTGAACTAGCTGGCTGGTAACAGTATCTATTTATCTAATCTAGCATCAAGTTCTCCCCAATAAACTCAAATCTCCCTGGATTACTTTTTTTTACTAACCTAGCAATCCGCTTTATCTATTTTTCAAAGCAACCTTTATTTGCTGTTTATTCTTCAATGACATGCTGTGACAAGGACACACATTTATTTGTTACATTTATGCTGGCTAATCTACATGTTGCACAGACATGTCTAACATAGACTGCGGCTGCGCTGTGACACCTTTCTTCCCGGAAGTGTGGAAAACAAGTGTTTCTGGTGTCAGGGTCACAATGAACCCAGTTTTCGGCAGGCTAACTAGGCTAGGGGCAGTTAACCGGCACAGAAACATAAGCATGGCGGCAGCACTCCGAGGTAGCCTCTTTACATTAGCAAAGGTGAGCTGCTCCTTACTAGGCTGATGCGGTGCACATATCATTCGTGATTTCATGAGAGAAGTAACCTAGTAACGGTAACAGGGTTTCTGCCAGCGTGATATCTTTGGTCTTGTGTTGTTTCTGTCAGCGTGATATCTTTGGTCTCATGTTGTTGCTGGTCCGCTAGTTTAGCTAGTCCGCTAGCTAACGTCAGTCCTAGCTTGGTAGCTTTCCCGACATTGGAATTGTCTAAATTGCTATATGGATAACATATTACCTAATCCACCTTATTTCCACTTGTTAAATTCCACAAATATTTTCTGACAAAGAAAACTGATTGAATGACATTAATTTTTTCCTAATTTTGATCATTGTTATCTTCGCTACGATAGACAGTCAAGGTTGGTAGCCGGTTTGACTCAGTGATGACTGACAAGTCGTGAGATATGGTCATTTAAGAAGTGTCTTGTGTTTCATACGTGTGACATTTGAGAAACGAGGCCAGTGTTTCTGAAGGTGATGGATTGTCAGTATATTGAACGCAGTGACGACCTAAACTTCCGCAAACCCTGTCCCAGTACATTTCACGTCTGACCTGTAACGCTATGGCAGTGAGAAAAATCATGGGCTTGACAGCCTGTATAGTTACGTTTTTGTTTATCACATGCATTCTCTGACTTTTTCCAAATTACTGGACTTCACCATTTAAAAGCACATACGTTTTGAGGATGGTATTAGCTGTCTTTAATGTTAACGGTTGTAAAAAAAAATATATATATAATAATTAGTGGATGGAATGCATATTGCACAATCTCAAAGAAAAATCTGCCTAAACTAGCCCCCAAGGTGTAGGCCTCACTTGATTGGTTCCTGACAGCCAAAACTCTGGCCATATGAGCTCAAGCAGAAGAAATTATTGAGCAAATGGTGACTGAATTGTGGATTGCATCCATGTGTACAGTGCAGACCCGGGTCAAATACGTGTTTGCTTTGGATTCAAATACTTTTCTACGCCTTACTGATCTTGTCTGGTGTATTGGAACCAATAAAATTCTCTCAAAAAGTGCAAATCCCACCTTCTGGTCATACTGGCCGGCTCAATTACACCAGGCAAGATCAATAGAGCACAGTGACATTATATTGTTTAATAAAACCTCTAGGTCAAGACACACTCCTGTATTTAGAAATGCACTAAAGCATTATGCCGTCTCTCTGTTTTTTTTTTCAGGGCCTTAACGGCCCCTGGCTGCATCATCTGGGCTCCAGGTCCCTCAGCGTGGGGGCCTGCCTGAGGGCCCCAGAGGCCCCCCCGGCCCGTGCCGACAGCACCTTCAGGGTCACCATGGTGCCTGGCGACGGGGTGGGACCAGAGCTCATGACGGCTGTGAAGGAAGTCTTCAAGGTGACAAGCCTGATGAATTAGGCTCTGCCAGTGCCTCTCTGATCAGTCTTATGGGTGTTAGCTTAGCTGTGTCCAGAAGCGCTCCATTCCATTAGTATTGTGATGTCTCTGGCCCTCTTCAAGAATGAACGCTTTGTTTTTGTTTTTTGTAGGCATTTTTTTCTTGAGCTATTGTAGCTTTCTGGGCTACAATTTCTGGGGTCCAGGTTTGTTTCTGTGTATTTAGCTGTTTTTTTTTTTGATGATTAAAAAAAAAAGAAAATCATTCTTCTCTCAGAGAGACAAGCTGCTTCCTCAGTTTGCCGCAGGTACTATAGAACCACAAGATGCTCAGCTGGCTCACAAATTCATGAAGGGGTGTGGTCAAGTTCATTACTGTGACAACGAATGTTCTTCTGCCCTGTGACATTGCATCAGGGTTCTGGAACCTCCAGTAGTGAAGAATATGAGTGGGGGCTTGATGCATGATGCATGATGAAAATATGGTGCAGAGCGTATGGAATCAGTGAGACCACTTTGAGGCTGTCATTCTTCTTTAAATCCGCCCCATTTAACCCCGCCCCTAACCCCTCCCCCTCGCCCCTCCTCCCTCCTCCAGGCAGGTGACGTGCCGGTGGAGTTCGAGGAGTTCCACCTGAGTGAGGTACAGAACATGGCCAGCGAGGAGAAGCTGGACCAGGTGCTGGCCTCCATGAAGACCAACAGGGTGGCCATGAAAGGTGTGGAGAGAGAGGAGAAAGGAGGGTTTGAACAAGTGAATTACTTGATTTATTTACGAAAAACAAAAGCCCATATACATATATGCATGCACACAGACATACACATATAAATAAAATCCCAGAGGTTACTGTACTCTTCTTTGGCCAATGGGGTACATATGTATTATGTTATAGGCTATGTAAACATCACCCAGTAAGGATGGTCCTGTTTCAGTGGCCTGGCTGTGATCACTTAGTCTGTGCTTGGTAAGTACGTGTCTCTGCTTTTTAATCTTCTCTGCTGTTATTCATTTTATCCCCGCCCCCCCCTTGTCCGTTTGTGCACAGGGAAGATCCACACCCCGATGGAGTACAAGGGAGAGCTGGCCTCCTACGAGATGAGACTGAGGTGAGGGCCTCTCTCTGTCACACAGGGACCCGGATCTTGTGTAGTACAGAGTGCTTCATCCTTTATCCCTGTAAGCCATGAGATCACAAGTATGTGATCAGAATGTTCTTAACTGAATGTTCTAATGCTAATCTCGCTGCTGGCGAATGAAAGCAGTGGAGTTCTAGAACGCTGACCTCCTCAAAAGGGTTAAGCAGATTCCTTTGATCTCGCCAGAGCTCTGGCCGGGCCTAATTGAATTACTTGCCTTATTGAATCTATTGATTTGGTTAGGATTTGCCTTTGTCCTTATCTTGATCTTGTGTGCATATATAAACAGATTTTTTCAAACCTTTTGGACTGTGTGCACATATATAGTGTGTATGTAGAGTGCCACCTGCTGCTCAGTAAAGTAACGACAGGATTCTCACATTCAATGAAAGACTTGGTGCCATTTTTCTTGAAGCTTGTCTTACTATAATTTCACAATAAATATAATATTCGAAAATCCTGCTGGTGGTTGTGTTCCCAGGAGGAAGCTGGACCTGTTTGCCAACGTGGTCCATGTGAACAGCCTGCCCGGTTACAGCACCCGCCACAACAACCTGGACCTGGTCATCATACGCGAGCAGACCGAAGGGGAGTACAGCTCCCTGGAGCATGAGGTAAACCAGCCTGTGCATTGCGTGACCAAAATACAGCGCCCAACTTGACATAAATACAGGGTACTGCCGGACCAAAATATAGGGCACTATACAGGTTTGGTAAAAACAAAAGATAGATTTTTCTGTTTAATCACCAAATGCAATAATACATATTAGTATTAGTAATAATAATAAACAGTTCCTTCCTGTGACAGTCTCCCTTCCTTTGTTTCACGCTGTCCGTCTCTCAAGAGTGTGAAGGGCGTCATCGAGTGCTTGAAGATCATCACCCGCGAGAAGTCCCGCCGCATCGCCAAGTTCGCCTTCGACTACGCCACCAAGAAGGGGCGGAGCAAGGTCACCGCCGTGCACAAGGCCAACATTATGTGAGCGCTGCCAACGTTGTGTGAGCCTGGCGTTGGTCATGTGACCGACTAGATATTTTCTGATCAGAGCATTCAGGAAAGCATTTCAGCGTTTAATCAAAGCAGTCTGTCTGTCTGATATGGCCCCGTTTTACATGCAGTTCGTGGTTAATAACCCCGATCCAGCTCCAACTTTATAGCTACTCTCTTACCTTCTTACCTGAGCATAACCAAGCTGCCAACCCCCTACCTGACTTCCTCCCCCCCCCCCCCCCCACATCTCATTTTCCCCCGTACAGGAAGCTGGCCGACGGGCTGTTTCTGCAGAGCTGTGCCGAGGTAGCGGAACTGTACCCCAAGATCAAATACGAGACCATAATCATCGACAACTGCTGCATGCAGGTACCCCGAAGGTCGTACATTTGTCCGTGAAAGTCGCAAATTTCTCCCTGAAGGTCGTACATTTGTCCCTGAAGGTTGTACATTTGTCTCTGAAAGTCGTACATTTGTCCCTGAAAGTCGTACATTTGTCTCTGAAAGTCATACATTTGTCCCTGAAAGTCGTACATTTGTCTCTGAAAGTCATACATTTGTCCCTGAAAGTCGTACATTTGTCCCTGAAAGTCGTGCATTTGTCTGAAACGTACTGAAGAGCTGCTAGCGGTGTGAATGTGATCTGAGCCCTGAGAGAGCCGCTCTCCCGCCCCTCTCTCCCAGCTGGTGCAGAACCCCTACCAGTTTGACGTGCTGGTGATGCCCAACCTGTACGGCAACATCATCGACAACCTGGCCGCCGGGCTGGTGGGCGGGGCCGGCGTGGTGCCCGGGGAGAGCTACAGCGCCGAGTACGCCGTGTTCGAGACCGTGAGTTTCCCCCTCCCCTCCGCGCTCTGTGTGTGTGTGCGTGTGCGGGAGAGTGTGTGTGAGGCGCACTCTGTGTGTGTGTGTGTGTGTGTGAATGTGTCAAAGTATGTGTGTGTAAATGCACCTGTGTGGTGCGTCTCTACATGTCAGAAGAGGCTGAAATGCTCTTTGTGTCTGAAGGGCTACGGTATATTTTGGGTTGGGTATATGTGCTTAGGGTATACTGTATGTAGGGTTGGGTATATGTGCTTAGGATATAATTAGTGTTGGGTATATGTGGTTAGGGTATATTTAGGGTTGGGTATATGTGGTTAGGGTATGTGTAGGGTATATATGGGGTTGGGTATATGGTTATGGTATATGTCATTAGGGTTGGGTAACGGGTACATGTGGTTATGGTTGGGTATATGTGGTTAGGGTATATGTGGTTAGATTTGGGTATAGGTATATGTGGTTAGGGGATATGTAGGGTTGGGTATATGTGGTAAGGGTATATGTAGGGTTGGGTATATATGGTTAGGGTATATGTAGGTTATATGTAGGATTGGCTATATGTGGTTAGGGTATATGTAGGGTATTTGTGGTTAGAGTTGGGTATAGGTATATGTGGTTAGGGGATATGTGGGGTTGGGTATATGTGGTTAGGGTATATGTAGGTTATATGTAGGGTTGGGTATATGTGGTTAGGGTATATGTAGGTTATATGTAGGGTTGGGTATATGTGGTTAGGGTATATGTAGGTTATATGTAGGGTTGGGTATATGCGATTAGGGTATATGTAGGTTATATGTAGGGTTGGGTATGTGCGGTTAGGGGGTATGTGGGTTATATGTGGTTAGGGTATATGTAGGTTATATGTGGGTAGGGTATATGTGGGGTTGGGTATATGTGGTTAGGGTATATGTAGGTTATATGTAGGGTTGGGTATATATGGTTAGGGTATATGTAGGGTTGGCTATATGTGGTTAGGGTATATGTAGGTTATATGTGGAGTTGGGTATATGTGGTTAGGGTATATGTAGGGTTGGGTATATGTGGTTAGGCTATATGTAGGTTATATGTGGGGTTGGGTATATGTGGTTAGGGTATATGTGGGTAGGGTATATGTAGGTTATATGTGGTTAGGGTATATGTGGGGTTGGGTATATGTGAATTGGGTATATGTGGGGTTGGGTATATGTGGTTAGGGGATATGTGGGTTATATGTGGTTAGGGTATATGTAGGTTATATGTAGGGTTGGGTATATGTGGTTAGGCTATATGTGGGGTTGGGTATATGTGGTTAGGGTATATGTGGGGTTGGGTGATATGTGGGTTATATGTGGATAGGGTATATGTAGGTTATATGTGGGGTTGGGTATATGTGGTTAGGGTATATGTAGGTTATATGTAGGGTTGGGTATATGTGGTTAGGGTATATGTGGGGTTGGGTATATGTGGTTAGGGTATATGTGGGGTTGGGTATATGTGGTTAGGGTATATGTGGGGTTGGGTATATGTGGTTAGGTTATATGTGGGGTTGGGTATATGTGGTTAGGGTATATGTAGGTTATATGTATGGTTGGGTATATGTGGTTAGGGTATATGTGGGGTTGGGTATATGTGGTTAGGGTATATGTGGGGTTGGGTATGTGTGGGGTTGGGTATATGTGGTTAGGGTATATGTAGGTTAGGGTATGTGTGGTTAGGGTATATGTAGGTTATGTGTGGGGTTGGGTATATGTGGGTAGGGTATAAGAGGCTCTAATGCTCTCTGTTTCTCAGGGCGCGCGGCACCCCTTCGCTCAGGCTGTCGGCCGGAACATCGCCAACCCCACCGCCATGCTGCTGAGCGCCGCCAACATGCTCAGACACCTCAAGTGAGTATCCTAGCAACCCTGCACCCTCTCACACCAATACATATCATACACACCATACACATCACATACATCATACACACCATACACGCACACACACCATACACATCATACATACCATACACACCTTACACACCATACACGCACACATACCCTACACACCATACACATCATACAAACCATACACACATCATCTCAGCAACTCTGCTCCCTTCCTCAAACACACACAGACCATACATGCACTGTCCTCACCAGAAAAAAAGTCTCTTTATAATATTTTCCGCATAGTTCTTGGATCATTCATGTAAATAATTCTAAAATTTGGTATTTGTGTTTTAGTCTTTAACCCAGATTTGACCCTTAAATTCCCAGAAATTCTTGGAAAGCATAACCCAAACTTCTGAGTTATTCATATGAGTGGTTAAGGAATGTGAATAAATAGACTTGAGTGATATGAACTGCAAAATGTTGATTTGGTGTGTATTTCATTGTAATTTGGGTGTTAGGGTTGTGTTTGTATGGGCCCTAATGCTGTGATTCTCTGTTGCAGTCTGGAGTATCATTCCAACATGGTGTCTGAAGCTGTGAAGAGGGTGATCAAGCAGGGCAAGGTAGGTCTGTCTGTATGTCTGTCTGCCTGCCTGCCTGCTTGTCTGTCTGTCTGTCTGTCGTTCTCTGTCTGTGTGTGACAGCTGTGTCTGTGTTCTCCAAACCACTGAATCCTCTGTGTGTGTGAGTGCTTGTGTGTGTGTGTGTATGTGTGTGCGTGCATGTGTGCGCACGTGTGCGTGCATGGGTGTGTGTGTGTGCGAGTGTGTGTGTGTGTGTGTGTGTGTGTGCGTGCATGTGTGCGCACGTGTGCGTGCATGGGTGTGTGTGTGCGTGCGTGCGTGTGCTCAGGTTGTGTGCTTGCTGTTGTAAAGCCTCAGCTCTGTGTTTTACTCTG
Source organism: Anguilla rostrata (assembly GCF_018555375.3). Classification (NCBI taxonomy): domain Eukaryota; kingdom Metazoa; phylum Chordata; class Actinopteri; order Anguilliformes; family Anguillidae; genus Anguilla; species Anguilla rostrata. Next base: position 30,826,797 of record NC_057946.1, on the reverse strand, counting down.
AAAGAAGTGCGAAACAGAAGAGACTCAGAGCAGCTCCTGCGTAGAGTCTGCCGATCGCATTACCGCCCTCAGTAGGGCCGGGGAAGCTTGGGTAAAAAGCGAAATTTACACACAAACGCGGAACGCCACAGAATTGTGAGATATGTTTTTTTTTTGTGAATTCGGCGCTGTTTGCGCATTAGGGACACTGCGTATGTCTGAGCGTGCCCAGACGAGCCCCTGCTCCATCCTCCTCCGATGTGAAATGGGAGTTTGTAGAGGCTTTATTCGCGCTATGCGAAGAGTCCAACATCCCGTTAGAGTGTGTGTGTGTACGTGTGTGTATGTGTGTGTACGTGTGTGTATGTGTGTATGTGTGTGCGTGTGTACGTGTGTACGTGTGTGTACGTGTGTGTACGTGTGTACGTGTGTGTATGTGTGTATGTGTGTGTACCTGTCTGCATCTCTAAAGGGTCTCACTGTAATGGTATTTCTCGCCGTTGCTTGCGTCCGGAGCGTGTGAACGTCTCTGAAAGAGGGCTGCAGTTTGCCTTCTGACGGTGATCCGCCTCCATTAGTCATGTCTGAAGTGGTCCTCCCTCCTCTCCCCCCTGTACGTCTGCGTCCCCTCTCCCCCCCCCCGTGTATGTGTGTCCCAGGTGCGGACAAGGGACCTGGGGGGGTACTGCACCACAGGGGATTTTGTGCGTGCCGTCATTGAGAACCTGCGGCCCGTATACTGAAGAACCCCCCCCCCAAACTCTGGAAACCCCTCCCCTCCTGCCAGGACCTAAATCCCGACTCTTAGCCCCCTTTAATGCACGCACACACACACACATGCATGCACACACACATACTCGTGCACGCACACGTACAAACATGCGCACGCACACACACAAGTACACACAAATGTGCGTGCACACACACACACACACCTGCCTGCTCTCTTCCTGCATCCAAGTATTTCTGTGTCCTCTGTGCTCTGTTTCTCTCCCTTAATTTTCCTCAGTTCAGGAACGTCCCCAAATTGGCATAGTTCTCTCTTCGTTTCCCTCTCTCCTCTGAGCTAAACCTGCTTCTCCTCTCTGTCCGTCCGTTTCTGGGGCAGACATTCCACTTAACGTTTCTAAGGCTGGCTTTCTGACCCCTCCCGCTGGCGTTTTTTGGGGGGCTTTTTTTACCTAGCGCGACTGCGCCTGGGTCGAACGTCTTCATTTTGGCCTTGCGTCTCCGTGACAGTGACCTCTGACCTCGCTGCGCCGCCGTTTACGTTTCCCGCTGCAGCACCTTCGCCGTCACGGGCTTCCGGTTTTTAAGTGGCGCTGGAGGTGTTCAGCGGCTACACAGACACTCAAACGGACCACAAGGGCTTTCTTTCAGAATGAACAGTGTGCAGGTGCAGTTGGCCAGGGTCTGAGCGCATGCATGAAATGCTGTAGATCTACTTGAGGGTGCCTTCCTGTAGCTGCCATATCCTCACATGCTGAAAAGCAGGACTCTTGTACAAATGGAAATGCACGGCTGGAGTTTTTGGACGGTGGTTTTTAGGGTCTGCTGCTCTTACGGAAACCCTGTTAGCCCTTCAGACCGTGTCAGACGCTACAGTGCAGAAAATGGCTAAACTGGTGGGAAAACCTCCGGTGAGGAAAAGTGATGGAAAAGTATGCTGTCTGTCTGTAGGGCTGTATCCTACCTGTAGAGCCTTACCTGTAGAGCAGAGTCCTATCTGTAGAGTTCTACCTGTAGAGCAGAGTCCTATCTG
>NC_057946.1:30805056-30820056 GCF_018555375.3 Anguilla rostrata | reverse complement strand
AATCTTGATCTGAATTTAATCAGCCACTAAAAAAAGCTTTAAACTGTTTCAAAAGCCTTACAGTGGGAACATGTTTAAAATGTTACATTTGCAAGTTAATGTGTTGATCCCATTTGAAAGGCATTGATGTACAGTTAATAGTTTGCAATAAATGGATGAATTTCCATCCTTAAAGTAAGTTTGCTGTGTATGTTGTTGTGCTTTAGGTCTTTGGGCAGTGTCAAATCCCCCTTCAGCCTTGCTTTTGTGTGGGGTAGTCGCTGAACTCTTTAACGATTAATGTTTTAGTGACAGGACCTCCTTTCAATGCAATATCCTTAAAAGACGTACGAGTCTATATTTATTCTTATTTATTCTACCGCTGAATTATCTGTTGTTGGTCTGTGTCTTCGTGAAACGGAAATAAAATGTTTCAAATTACTGAGTGTCAAAGCATGATTTCTCTGCCCGCCTGCTGACCAGCCCTGCTGGATCGTTTAGCTGAAATTCAGCTCTACCAGTGTGCAAAGAGCCCAGTTTCACAATTGGCCAGGGAAATTAACTTCTTGTTTGTAGAGGTGACCAATCGATGTGCTTGTGACTCTACCACCCCCCATTCACTTGTATTTTCTTGTACTAATGTCCCGTTCTTGTATTTAATGCATTTTGAATTTGAATTCATTTTCCATTTTGAATAGCGGTTGCAGAATTTATCACTTTATTTAGAACAGAAAAGAAAAGCTGAGCACAGAGGGAATCTCTTCAGTCTCCCCAGAAGCAGGGTTTGCCCCATAGTTGACGTGAGAAGCAGGGTTTGCCCCATAGTTGACGTGAGAAGCAGGGTTTGCCCCATAGTTGACGTGAGAAGCAGTCTGCCCCATAGTTGACGTGAGAAGCAGAGGCTCTTGAATGACACTGCAGTAGGTATTGTCTTTTTCAAAAGCTCTGTCTCATGGGCAAATGCTGCCTACACTCCTTTTAGTCATAATGTGTGGGAACAGGTTAATCGTTTGAAACATGTCATGCATTGAGCTGGAGTCAGTTGTACAGTGTGTTGTTGTGTGGCTCAGTAGCTAGCTAGCAGGACCACAGGTTAACATAAAACCCGTCATTTATGATTAAAAACATAAATGACGACATAATAGATTTTTTTTTTAATTAGAGGCTATGAGGGATGGTGCATTTGGTTGGAAAAACCAACATGAGAATGCAGATCGTCGCAGGTGGCACTTTGTGAAGATAGGGCCATTGCCAAATGGATTTTTGGAAACGCTGTCCCACCTTCTCTGAGAAACATCCAGCTGGGTTTCTTGTACTTGGCATGACCGAAGGCCAGCCGAATCTTGAAAAGGAGGGAATCGAGGCCATGCCCACGACAGAAGGCATCCACCAGGTGAGCGAGGAGAAGAGGCCCATTGTAAGCTTCATCTGGGTCTGCGGGAACTGAAGAGAGCAGCCTGTTAACAAGCAGAGCTTCACTGCGGTCCTGCAACAGGTGAGACTGAATTGGGGATTGCGGTCAGTTTTTTAATTGAAATAATTAATACATGTAATTTATTTGTTGGTACATTTTAAAAATAGATTAATCTTGATCTGAATGGGGTGAGATTAATTTACTATATAGTCAAAATTTTCACAGACATATATAAACATGCACACACACTCACACTCTACATGTTGGCCTACACAGGACAGTATGTTGATGGTACATGTTGAGTTGGAGAGTGTATTGTAGCAACGCATTCAAAGAACAAAATACAAGACCGCCGTGTTGTCGGAAAGATACAAACAAATGTATTTTACTTGTAACATACTTGTCTAATGAAACCTGAAGTAATCCAGAAAGCAATCAGATTACACCTTTAGATTGTACTGTACGTACCTTTTAAGGGGCAGCACGGTGGCAAGAAGGTCCTGGGTTTAAATCCGGTCGTGGCCTTTCTGTGTGTAGTTTGCATGTTCTCACCGTGTCTGCGTGGGTTACCTCCGGGTACTCCAGTTCTGCATGGGTTTCCTCTGGATACTCCGGATTTCCTCCCACAGTCCAACCACATGCAGGTAGGCTAATTGGAGACTCAAAATTGCCCTTAAAGTGTGTGAGTGAATGGTGTGTGAGCCTGTTGCCTGTCGGCCTGGATAGGCTCCAGCACCCCCCGCGACCCTCCCCAGGATGAACAGTTTTAGATAATGGATGGGTGGATATAAATAGACATTGCAAACGCAGCTAATGATGATCAGTGGCTAATGTGGCGTGATATATGACATATTGTCCCCTGCCAGTGAGAGCTATGACTCCCCGACTCTTCCTGTGGCTCCTGGCTCTGGGACAGATGGGCGCGGTCCTGTCCTGCCGGGTGGGCACCCTGGAGGAATGCCAGAAAGCGTCTTTCGTTCCCGGGCACAACCTGGCGGGAGAGGGCTTCGATATGGTGAAGCTTCAGCACAAAGGCGCCTACGTGATCGACCTGCAGACCTTCCTGGACCCCAGCGACTCGTGCACGCTCTGTGAGAACACCCTGCATGGCGACCAGCTTCAGAAACTGCCACTGTCCATCCTGGACTGGCGCTCCTTCACCAGCTGCCGACAGGAGCTGTCCAGCGCTCTGCTGAACACCGTCACTTCCGTGGCCGACAGCGCCACAGACCTCATCGAGAACGACTGGACCGTGGGGCTGGGCCTCGGGGACACGGTGGATCTGACCGTGGGCGGCAGCCACTCCAACGCGGTTGAGTTCGCCACCGCCGCCTCCACGATGGACAAGTCCGTCTTCACTTCTCACCAGCTCAGCTGTGGCCACTACAGGTGAGTCAAACCCCTGAAATAAGATTCGGCTAAAAGGTTAGCGGAACCACTTTCTGGCTGATTGATATCGCTCTTTCATATCGCTGTGGAGGAATTGTAGCCTAATCTTCTTTGCAGAACTGCTTTAATTTTTTTCATTTTCAGTTTTCAAGCATGAACTGCTCGTTTCAGATCTTGCCACATCGTCTCTATTGGGTTCAGGCCAGGACCTTGACTAGGCCACTCCAAAAACTAAGATTTCGTTTCTTTTCACCCATTCAGATGTGGACTTGCTTTTGTGTCTTGGATAATTGTCTTGCTGCATAACCCAATTACGCTTTAGCTTCACCTCACAGACAGATGACTGGGTGTTCTCCTTAAGAATTTTCTGGTACAGAGCAGAATTCATGGTTCCTTCAAAAATGTCAAGTCGCCCAGGTCCTGAGGCAGTTAGTTAGTTTCTTTCTTAGTTTCTTTCATTTCTAGAATTGTTAGTAGCCTATATTTTCGTTTTTGGTTATTTTCTTTTGTTTGATACTGCCCAGTGTTTCCCCTCCTGTTTGTTCTTTGTATACACAAATAATTGTGTAAATAAAATTAATCATTAATAGTCATTCATTTTGTTACACCCCTGTACCCCAAGACGATCTTGGGGATATGACAATGTGGTGTGGTATGGTTGAATCTTCCTAATTTTGTACAGGGGGATCTGCAGGACCATGATGTTGCTGTGATGTGCTTCTTAAAGTCCAGCTGGTCCACCCCCAGGTTCTTTGCAAAGTGACAGGCAGCCACTGTGGTACCATCAACAGTATTGGAGAGCTTTCATAGTTGGGAGATCTTGTGAGGGAAGATGAGCATATCTGTCTTGTTGAGGTTTAGTTTCAGGTGATGCCTGGCCATTCATGTTGAGATGTCAGCAAGGCAGGCTGATATTCTCTCATTAACTTCTGTGGCAGAGGGAGGGAAAAAGAGGAAGAGCTGTGTATCATCAACTTAGCAGTGACAAGAGAAGCCATGTGTAATAATGACTGAGCTAAGAGATTTAGTGTAAATGGAGAACAGCAGAGGCTCCAGTACAGATGAGGTGCGGAGACAGACAGGACCTATCTGCAAGATAGGAAGCAGATCAAGAGAGGGCAGTCCCAGAAATGCCCATCTCAGCAAAAGTGGAGATGAGCAGTTGGTGGTTGACCACGTCGAATGCTGCAGACAGGACTAGGAGGATCAGGACAGAGGAGAGGGATGGGACTCTTGCAGTGGCAGGTGCCTCCATCACAGCCAGGAGGGCAGTCTCTGTTGAGTGCCCAGTTTGAAAGCCAGACTGGTGAGGGTTAAGCATGTTGTTCTGATGGAGAAAAGAGTATAGTTGTTTAAGCGCTGCTCGTTCAAGAGTTTTTGACAGAAAAGGTAAAAGTGATACAGGTCAATAGTTTTTGATATCAGAGGGGTGTAGAGTAGGATTTTTAAGGATGGGGCAAGAAAGGCATTAATGATAAAGGACAGATTTTTGGAAACATGGGGCCATAACATTGGATGAGTCTTTGTGTTGCTGCAGAGTCATAATCTGTTACTCTCTGCAATATGTTCCAATATGACATTACATTTGGACCCAATAGTTGCATCGCTAGTGAATCCGATAGCACACACTGAAAAGTATATTTGAAAGCAAACGTTATATCCCAATTTTCTTATTCTTTTTTTCTGCCTTTGAGCATGTTTCCGGTCTCAGTCCCCCATTTTTAATCAGTCTCATCACTTATCACTTCTATTATTCTTATCACTCTTTTATTTTCTGACTTGTAGCTACCGTGTCTCCGGGAACCCGCCTCTCAGCTCCGAGTTCCGGGAGCAGGTGCGCTCTCTCCCGCAGGATTACGACCCAAACACCCAACACCTGTACCAGAGATTCATCAGCACCTACGGAACCCACTACATCCAGCAGGTGCAACTGGGCGGCCGTCTAAAGAGGCTCACCTCCATCCGCACCTGTCTGGCCTCTGTCAACAACCACTCGGCCACCAAGGTGAAGGACTGCCTGAACACGGGCCTCTCTGTGGGGCTGGGCTTTCTGGAACCTTCCGTTACGACCAGCCAGTGCAGATCTCTGCTGGAGAACCAGGACAGCCAGACGGGATCCCAGCTGTCCTATCTGAACCACATCACCGAGGTGCTCGGGGGCGACAAGTGGCTGGGAGAGGTGTCCCTGTTCAAGAACGACTCCGTCGGGTTCCGACGCTGGCTGACCAGCCTCAAGGACGCCCCGGACATCGTGTCGTATTCCCTGGTCCCCCTCCACGAGCTGGTTCCCGACCCCGTCGTCGGGGGAAACGTGAAGACCGCGGTCAACCAGTACCTGAGGGAGAACGCCATTGCCAAGGACAAGGCGCCTCAGCAGTGTTTCGGGCAGCCCAATCTCTCCTCCGACTGCTGCCCCCTGCAGCCAATGAGGGGCCGGCTCCGGGTGACGGTGATCAAAGCCTGGGGGCTGGACGGGGACCCCGTGGGGAGCACGGACCCCTACGTGAAGTTCTGGTACTGGCACCACTTCCAACAGACCCACTGGATCAAATCAGAAGACAACCCCCACTGGAACTCTGTCTACGACCTGGGCCATGTGGAGGCCTTCCACGAGCTGAAGCTGGAGGTGTGGGACAAGGACGTGACGTACGACGATCTCCTGGGCACCTGCCGCACGCGACTCCAGGAGGGGACCCACACCATAAGCTGTGGCCTGAGCAAGGGAGGCTTCTCCTACTCCTACACCCTCACCTGCGACCCACAGCTCAGCGGCTACCAGTGCGCCAAGTACAAGCCTGCCCCCCAGTGACAGATCAGGAGATTACAGGCTAAATCCGATCTGGTAGCAAAAAGATCAGAAAATTGTCCTTCCACTATAATTAATGAACAGTTGATTACCTCTTGATTATGTGGCGCTTCAGGTCTACTAATGAAAAGTACTAATGCACAAGCTCAAACGATCCAGAAACCTCCAGAATGAATGTTAGGGAGAGGTTCTGGAGCATCCCAGAATTCAAGTATTCATGTAGGCAGGAGAAGGTTGAGCATCTCTGTGAGAGAACTCCTGGTAGTAGAAGCTGGAGTGACTCGATGCTGACAGTCTTACGGTTTCCATGTAGATTTGGGCTGATTTCCCAGTTGCTGTTGTGAATCTGATTCATTCTGTACTGCCTCTCCAAACGCATGTTAAATTAAAGAGAAGGGCCAAAAAGGACAGTTTCTTGTTTGTGGGGGGTGAAGAACGTGTGTGTGTGGGGGGGTGTTTACAGAGGGCAATTTTTTTAAAGGAGATTATTTGATTTTTAAAACCTGTTTTATTTGCAAATTGTTCACACACAGAAATTACAGAACTTACAGAGCGAAACAGACCAAACAACAAAAAATAAACCCAAACAACCATTGCAGGCCGAGAGAGAAAAGAGACAGAGAGAGAAGGACAGAGAGAACAGATCATCTTCAGTTTTCTCATATACACACAGTCATACTGCATCAACAAAAGTCAAAAGGTCAAGAACCAAGGCAAAGTCTTGCCTCCTCATCAACATCACAGCACCTCGTTGCTCAAAATGTGGTTTGTTTTCCACAAGTGTGTAATAGAACTTTACCAGAAGCCTTCCTGCTATCAGACCACACAAAATGCCTTCTGCCTCCATTGATCCTGCCCCACGTCTTTTGTTTGTTCTACCCTTCCAAGTACCTACTGTAGTTAAGCCTATCCAAAAATTTAGTAGACATACTCTCCTCTTTTCTAATATTGTATACTTTGGCCCACCCAGGAAAGAGTCATGCCTAGCCCTGAACATCAGCACCTCACTATTCCTAGCATGTCCTCTTGCCTATTGCACTCAAAGAACCACACTTTCCACACCCACAGAATAGGCAGCTCTCCCCTGCAGTTGGATCAATAGATCTACAGAAGATAATAGGTCTTCCTGGGTTGCAATATGAATGAACCTGATGGATCAGTTTTGCTAAGATTCTTTCAGACTGCTCGCCAAAATCTTTGAGAGCACCATATAGTCACTTGACAGGAGAGCAGCAGGCCTCCAGTTTGTAACCGAAGCCAAATCCCCTTTATTTGGCAAAAGAGAGAGAGCTGCTCACTGAAAAGAGACTGGTAGTGACCCCTCCTGAAGACACTCCAGCATCACTTCCTGTAAATCAGTTCCTAGTGGACCCCAGAAGCGCTTATATAAATCCATAGACAGCGCATCAGTGCCTGGGGACCAGACAGAAAAAAACAGTGTGGTGTGTGTGTGAGCGCATACGTGCACGTGTGTGTGTGTGTGTGTGTGTATATGTATGTGTGTATGTCTGTGCATGTTTGTGTGTTCTTGTATGTATAGTGTGTGTGTACGTGTGCACAGAAACCTCAACACACTCTCCACTATGACCAGGCACACACACCAAAACCTCAACACACACTCCAATGTGACCACACACACACTCCCAAACCTCAACACACACTTTCTACCATGACTGTGCACACACACCCAAACCTCAACACACTCTCCTCTGTGACCATGCACACACTCCCAAACCTCAACACACACTCTCCACTATGACCACGCACACACACCCAAACCTCAACACACACTCCAATGTGACCACACACACACTCCCAAACCTCAACACACATTCGCCAGTGTGACCATGCACACACACCCAAACCTCAACACAACACTGTCCACTGTGACCACACACAAATACAGCCAAAGGTCAACACACACTCTCCAAAGACCATGCACACACACACCCCTGCAGTATCCAACAGGTAATTTCAGCTGTGTTACATTTCCAACTTAATGTGTTCATTCCTTTTCAAAGGTATTATAGTGCGGTCAAATGGGCCTACACTCTTTTTAGTCATATGTGTGAGAACAGGTTAATCATTTCAAACATGTTATGTTATGTTATGTAATTGAGCTGGAGTCAGTTGTACAGTGTGTTGTTGTGTGAGTCAGTAGCTAGCAGGACTACAAGTTAACATAAAACCCACCATTTATGATTAAAAACATAAATGACGATATATTGGGAAAAAAATGAGAGGGTATGAGGGATGGTGTATTTGCTTTGAAAAACCAACATGAGTATGCAGATTCAAGCAGGTGGCATGTTGTGGCTCCACATTGTGAAGATATCCTTCTGTTTTTGGATACTCTGTCCTAACTTCTCTGGGAAAAATGCAGCTGGGCTTCACATACCTGACTGGGCTGAAGGCCAGCCGAATCTTGAAAAGGAGGGAATCGAGGCCGTTTCCACGACAGAAGGCATCCACCAGGTGAGCGAGGAGAAGAGGCCCATTTTAAGCTTCATCTGGGTCTGCGGGAACTGAAGAGAGCAGCCTGTTAACAAGCAGAGCTTCACTGCGGTCCTGCAACAGGTGAGATGAGATTATTGTATAGGCCTAAATTTACACATACATATATAAATGTACATACACACACACACACACACTAACCACATGTACAGCTACACAGGAAGATGAGCAGGAGAGTGTGTATTGTAGCCACACATTCAAAGAACAAAAAATTTTAAAAAAACTGCAGTGTTGTCAGAAACATACAAACTAATGTATTTTACAAAAAAACATGTACTGTTATAAACTTGTCTAATGAAACTTTAAGTAATCCAAAAAGCAATCAGATTACACATTTAGATTATACATATTAAACAGACTACATAACACCGAATTATACTCTAGGCTAATGCTGATTGGTGTCTAATATGGCATCACAGGGTTTCATATCGTCCAAGTATGAAACCAATGTGCTTTTTAACCCTGCATGACGGTGGCGGTTTAAAAACAGTGATGTCATGTTCTTCCATTCCTCCCCTGCTGCCAGTGAGAGCCATGGCTCCCCGACTCTGCCTGTGGCTCCTGGCTCTGGGACAGATGGGCGCGGTCCTGTCCTGCCGGGTGGGCACCCTGGAGGAATGCCAGAAAGCGTCTTTTGTCCCCGGGCATAACCTGGCGGGAGAGGGCTTCGACATCGTGAAGCTTCAGCACAAAGGCGCCTACGTGATCGACCTGCAGACCTTCCTGGACCCTAGCGACTCGTGCACGCTCTGCGAGAACACCCTGCACCGTGACGAGCTTCAGAAACTTCCGCTGTCCGTCCTGGACTGGCGCTCCTTCACCAGCTGCCGACAGGAGCTGTCCAGCGCTCTGCTGAACACCGTCACTTCCGTGGCCGACAGCGCCACGGACCTCATCGAGAACGACTGGACCGTGGGGCTGGGCCTCGGGGACTTGGCGGATCTGACCGTCGGCGGTAGCCACTCTAACGCGGTTGAGTTCGCCACCGCCGCCTACACGATGGACAAATCCGTCTTCACTTCTCACCAGCTCAGCTGTAGCCACTACAGGTGAGTCAAACCCCTGAAACAAAATTTAGCTAAAACATTAGCGGATTCACTTACTGGCTGATTCCAACGTGTTCTTTTTACCCTTTCGCCAGTTACCATAAATCGTTATTGCAAGTTTTGCCTTTATTTTTAATCACCCCCAATCCACAAGCAATAACTTAAAAAAAAAAAAAAAAAAAAAACTAGGCTACTTTTTAAATAAGTGCGTATTACACGTATACCTCCTAAAAATGTGTTTGAAAAAAACAGGAGAGCACACGCTTTTTCGTTAGCATTTGCAACTCACGGACTACACAATCAAGTGGCCTGTGTTAATTCAACTCTAACAGTGTTAATTCAACATATAACAGATAACATTTGGTCCCACTCTAGAGCTGAATTAACACAGGACATGGTAATGTTGTAAGAGCAGTCCTTATTAAGAGTGATGCAGCTTGCCTTCCCATGGTGCATCACTTAAATAAACAAATGATACGTTGAAAGGACAAGTAATCTGCACTTGCAGCCTACCCAAAAAGCAAGTTATAGCATTCTTAGTCAAAATACTTTTACTATTTATAACAAATTTAATGTATGTTCATAACTGTGCAGGATGAAACCCTGTGAACAGTTTCATCTTTCAAAAGTGAAATTGTGTATTTTCACTGTATTGAAACATTTTTACTATAAAAATAAAGCTGAAATGGAGACCACAGACATTTTAAACCAGACATGGAAAATTTTGCCAGAAGCTGACTAAAAAAGTATCTTTTCAGAATGTTTTCTTTAACTTTAAGTGTTTAGTTGAAATTGAATTTGACTTGCTCATTAGTCATAATCATATACACCATAAAATACCAAAAACTATATATATTTTGTCATCGACATGATTTTTTATTTATTTTTGGAAACATGGAGCAATATCATTGGATGGGTTTGTTGGGTTACTGAGGAGTCATAATCGGTTGCTGTCGATAATATGTGCTCACATGACATCACACTTGGACCCAATAATTGCATTGCCAGGGTAACGGACAACACACACTGAAAACTATATCGGAAAGCAAAAGATATATCACTATTTTACTTATTCTTTTTCTTCTGTCTTACAGCTACCTTGTTTCCAGTAATCCACCTCTTTTATCACTTGTTTATCACTTCTATTATTCTTATCACTCTTTTATTTTCTCTGATTTGTAGCTACCGCGTCTCCGGGAACCCGCCTCTCAGCTCCGAGTTCCGAGCGCAGGTGCGCTCTCTCCCACAGGAGTACAACCCAAGCACCCGACACCTGTACCAGAGATTCATCAGCACCTACGGAACCCACTACATCCAGCAGGTGGAACTGGGCGGCCGTCTGAAGAGGCTCACCTCCATCCGCACCTGTCTGGCCTCCGTCAACAACCACTCGGCCACCAAGGTGAAGGACTGCCTGAACACGGGCCTCTCTGTGGGGCTGGGCTTTCTGGAACCTTCCGCCACGACCAGCCAGTGCAGATCTCTGCTGGAGAACCAGGACAGCCAGACGGGATCCCAGCTGTCCTATCTGAACCACATCACCGAGGTGCTCGGGGGCGAAAAGTGGCTGGGAGAGGTGTCCCTGTTCAAGAACGACTCCATGGCATTCCGACGCTGGCTGACCAGCCTCAAGGACGCCCCGGACATCGTGTCGTATTCCCTGTTCCCCCTTCACGAGCTGGTTCCCGACCCCGTCGTCGGGGGAAACGTGAAGACCGCGGTCAACCAGTACCTGAGGGAGAACGCCATTGCGAAGGACAAGGCGCCTCAGCAGTGTTTCGGGCAGCCCAATCTCTCCTCCGACTGCTGCCCCCTGCAGCCAATGAGGGGCCGGCTCCGGGTGACGGTGATCAAAGCCTGGGGGTTGGACGGGGACCCCGTGGGGAGCACGGACCCCTACGTGAAGTTCTGGTACGGGCGCCACTTCCACCAGACCCACTGGATCAAATCAGAAGACAACCCCCGCTGGAACTCGGTCTATGACCTGGGCCACGTGGAGGCCTTCCACGAGCTGAAGCTGGAGGTGTGGGACAAGGACGTGAAGTACGACGACCACCTGGGCACCTGCCGCACGCGACTCCAGGAGGGGACCCACACCGTGAGCTGCGCCCTGAGCAAGGGAGGCTTCTCCTACTCCTACACCCTCACCTGCGACCCTCAGCTCAGCGGCTACCAGTGCGCCAAGTACAGGCCTGCCCCCCAGTGACCGATCAGGGGATTTCAGGCCAGGTCCCATTCATTTTAGTGCTACCCGGCTAGCTAGCGAAAAGATCAGAATATTGTCCTTCCAGTATAATCAATGAGCAATTAATTGATTATGTGGAGCTTCAGGTCTATGAATGAAAAGGACCTCATCCTCCAGAGTAATTAAACATGCATGTCTCACCCACCAATCTGCTGCAATGAATATTTCAAAATAGTCAGGACTTATTGCCGGGCTATCTTTGATTAATGAAGTTGTCTTTGATTACTCATCACAGATGATGTCGTACAGCAAAATTCACAGTGATCTGACGATTCTCTCTCCCAGTGATTTCCTGTTTATCAATCAACTTAATAAACAAAGTGTATACTTTCTTTGTCTTATTGTGTCACTATACCTTATTGCTGGGAAGAATTTTACTAATGTAATTTCTGCTTGGATTGCTTTATGGGAACTCCATGAGTAGTAGGTGCAGTTTCACATCATTTTGATCTTAAAATATTTATTAAATGTCATTTTGTTTGTATTTACACAACATTTCCAACAAGCAGTGTAACATTTTAACAACACGTACAATTTTTTAATTTTTTAAAAATGAAAACAACTCAAATTAAACAGTTTCTATGTTACAAATTAATTTAACTTAGATAAAATTGACTCAAGCCAATGTGTTTCTTGCCAAAAAAACAAAAAACAAGAAAGACCATAATATAAAGAGAAGAACATACAGAATGTCTGTGGGAAAATAGATGCTATCCTTTAAGCAACTATTTCCTGCTTATTTGTCACTTGCTGTTGAACGGATTTAAGTCGTTCGCTTTTCCAGAGAAACAATGACTCTGTCATCTCCTGATAAGACAAGACGCCACTGTCCACTCATTATTCACATTGCCGATGCCTTTCTGAAACTATCTATGGTAGTATAAATGCAGCATTTGTCCTCAGACTTTTAGGCACTCATGCACAGACCTGGGGATGAAGTCATTTGGTAAGATGTTGAGATATATTTTATGGTTTACAAGTTCATTCACAAGTTCACTCATACAAATTTTGTTGATTGAAAAAACATCCCAATACATCCAAAAATGTGTGTGTATGCATGTGTGTGTGTACATGCGCAGGCATGTGTGTATCTGTGTTTACTTGTTTTTATTTGTAGTAATATCTTCAACATGCCTCCATTAACATTATTAAGGAAGTGAAAATGCAGAGAATAGAAGTTCAAGTATAGAATGTACAGCTTGACAATCGCCGAGAAAATGGGGATGTGATAAGGTTCGTGTGTAGCAGGTAGTTTAAATGTTTTATTGAAAGAAAATGTGTATTCACGGAAGTAGCCACAAGGGGTCTCTGTGTTCCGGTTAGTCAGACGGTCCTGTTATCCTTGGGTTCTCCCTGATGTTCCGGGTTTTACCGCCAGAGGTCGCGGTGGCGCCAAAGGGAAGGAAGGAGGAGGGGCCCTGGATTCTCTCCTTCCCATTCCAAGCGAAGAGACACAACATGGCGGATTAGGAACGGTGGCCGACGCGCTCGGATACAGAGAAAAACAGGGAGATCGTGAGAGTACTGCGCATCGAGCAAACCAAGAGAGAAAGCTCCGCGGTCGGGAACGGACGCGGCACGTTGCATATTTTGGAGGGCATCTCGGCTGCTTGAAAAGTGGTGTGGCGAAAGGTTGTGATCTGCTGCCCGTCTCTAAATTGGCTGTCTCTGCCGGATCATTCCAATCGCCCCAGACCCCCCTCCCCAACCCACCCCGCACACTCGATTCCTGGGGTGTGGAGAGTGGAGACAGGGGTTGGGGACGAGTGAGAGAGAAAAATAAGCACGCTATTGTTAATAAAGGGATTATTGAAGACGGCACCCCGTGAACCTGGAGCCGTGGTGAGTTCAATTTTGTATTGTATCTTAAAACGATTTATACTTATTTCCTTTATTGTTCTTATGTACCCGTTTTAACGAACACGCGCGTTTTAGTTAGTAATACAGTCAATATAACTCTCACTGGCACGGATCCATTCTTTGAAAAGCGAACTGAAAATGCGAACAGAACGCAGCGTTATATAAAGCATCCTCCAATTATTGCGGGAGCGCAATCAATTATATTTGTAGCGACACGAACATTCACAGAACTAGCTGGGAGGCAGGGAGGGTGGAAAAGATCGCGATGGGGCGATCCGAAAAAGGGGGGGGGGGGAGAGGAAGCGAGAGCAACCACATACCTTTTATTTGAAGTCAACCGGATTGAACGCCAGAACGCGAATGTTTACTGCAAACGGACACGTTGAAACAATACGGATAGCACACAATAGCGAGTCCAGTGCGTTCGAGTTGCTACCTGAGTTTCGGAGGGGGAGTAGATACATTCAACGGCGCTTTGTTGCTACATGTTTCGGTGGGTGGGTGCGTGAGTGGGGGGAGGGAGGGAGAGAGGGAGGGGGGAGATGTGTGGGACGACAGCCCAGGAATTAGCCCGTTCACACACAGCCATGCTGCCTGAAATCGCAGGGAAAAGAGAGAGAGAAAACTATTACTTGTCGTCATACTTTTCAACCTCACGCCCTCACGCGGAATACTAAAAGAAAAGAACCGAAAGCTAAAACAGAACATATCGGGAACAATCACCCAGCATTTTTGGGAGGGGGTATTCCATCCTGTTATTACATGGCAAATGTAACAACGCTAATGATGACGTATATCCCGGGGCAACCCCTCCCTTCAACGTCCTATGTTGGCTGTCCGGGCAGTTGCGCGCTGATTGTCCGTAGTGGCGACATCCACGCGCTGAAATGGCAGTTGGGGACGTTGGATCCAGCCGGTTGAGTGTCATGTTTATCTTGACTGTACGGGATTGGGTAATGTTGAAGGAGCCTGAGTTGGGTAGTTAGCAGAGAGCCGGGCTATGGAGGAACCTCCCGAATAACAGGCCTGGCAGCAAGCCTAGCAGGCCCCTGATGGGGACGGAGAGCCGTGTGAAGGCAGGGGACAGATCCCGCTCCTGTGGGTGTGTGTGCGGACCTTTTTGCTGCGTCTCGTTTTTGTGAGAGGTGACTTGGATTCGGGGAGTTGCTGGACGTGTCTGGACCCGTGGCTGAGCTTTAGGATGGGGTCGAGGTGGAAGAGCTCACGCTGGGGGAAGGAGAAAATGGGGAACTAGGGAGTGTCAGACCAGGGGGCAGGGAGAGGAGTTCAGTAGGGGTGAACAGGTCTCCCGCTTAACCCCCTAACCCCCCAGTTTAATGTGGGCTGAAGGAGAGGAAGGTACTGGCCCTGGCAGGGATGGAGGGGTGGCATCTTTTCAGTTCAGTTTGTTTAGCACTTTTTACAGAGACACTGTCACAAAGATGCTTCACAGTGGAAATATCAAAAGAAAACTGGGCAAAAAAATCAGGCCTAAACCCGCAAAAAAGTGAGCAATTGAGATAGAAAAATAAAAAACTCCCCTGTGGGATGAAGAACACTCCCCAGGGGGAACCGGGCCGGCGGCCATCGCAGCTGAGGATTCCTCGGAGAAGCAGTAGCGGGCCGGGCTGCGTCTCTGCACCCGTGCAGGCAGGGGGTGGAGAGGGAGGCCGACGGGCCAGCAGGGTTTTCGGGTAGCGGGACGTTGCGATGAGGGGGAAACGGCGCTTCCATGTGGAAGATCCTC
>NC_057946.1:30795056-30800056 GCF_018555375.3 Anguilla rostrata | reverse complement strand
GCGGGCATGCGAGCATGTGTGTGTGTGAGAGAGAGAGAGAGAGATTGAGGCTTTTCTGCGTTTGTACGTTTCCATGTTAGCGTGTCGCCCAGCGCTACTTTCGCGGCACGGCTCCCCATGACTGCATGTAGCCATGAGTTGCGGTCATGTGACGGGGGAGTGACTTCATACCTCTTTAACCTCGCCGGGTCCAGGGCGGAATGTGTCCAGCGCCGAATTTGAGAGGCTCTGGGCCAGGCCGGGCTCGGGCTGGGCCGGGCCCCACAGTACCGCTTTGTTTACCAGCCGATCCGGCCCTAATTGCCTCCATTAATTGGGTGGAACCCAACAGAGTGGGCTCTGTGTGACGAGGGCGGGGGGGACAGGGGGCGGGCCGACTCCTTTAGCCTTCAGGGGTTGCCCGCTTCTGCCCCTCGCCCCTGTGGGGGGGTGAGAGCATTGAGGACGGGGTCCCGTGTTGAGCCCTGCGTCTTTGGGGGTGAGAGCGTTCAGGACGGGGTCCCGTGTTGAGCCCTGCATCTTTGGGGGTGAGAGCGTTGAGGACGGGGTCCCGCGTTGAGCCCTGCGTCTTTGGGGTGAGGCGTGAGACGGGGTCCGTGTTGAGCCTGTGTCTTTGGGGTGAGAGCATTGAGGACGGGGTCCCGTGTTGAGCCCTGCGTCTTTGGGGGTGAGAGCGTCAGCGGTCCGTGTTGAGCCCTGCGTCTCTTGGGGTGAGACGTCACGTCAGACGGGTCCGTGTTGACCCTGCGTCTTGGGGGTGAGGCGTTGAGGACGGGGTCCCGTGTGAGCCTGCTCTTGGGGGTGAGAGCGTCAGACGGTCCCGGTGACCCTGCGCTTTGGGGGCGGCGGCTCTTCGGGTCTCTCTCTGGGCTCTGGGGTGAGACTCACGCTGTCTGAGCTGGGCCTCAGAACGTGGGATCGGGTGGGTGAGTTAAGCATAGCACGGTATCCGTTAGCAGAATGATCGGGTGGGTGAGTTAAGCATAGCACAGTATCCGTTAGCAGGAAGCTGGGCTTCTGCAGTATTCATGAGGCCTCAGAACTGCCCCGTTACACATTAACAGCGGCAGCGCTTTAGCATGAATATTACATATAACCTGCTGAACGCTTACGCAGGACAGGGCAGCACATCTCCAGCATCATAGTGCGCATAATTACCTGCTTCATAATGTTCCGCCGGCAGCTATGAGCTGAGAACTATGGCCGTGTGCGCTTGTGACAGTCCAGGTTATGCGTGTTCTGTTAAGGCTGTCTGTAAAAGTGCAATGCCTCCCTGAATGGTGGGTTTTTGGTGCTCAGTACAAAACGAGTTTGGGTTAGTCTCGGTACCAGTCTCTGTTCCCCAGTCTCAGTCAAGTCCCGCAGTCTCAGTTCAACAGTCTTAGTCCTCCAGTCCCACAGTCTCAGTCTCAGTTTCCCAGTCCTACAGTCTCAGTTCAACAGTCTTAGTCCTCCAGTCCCACAGTCTCAGTCTCAGTTTCCCAGTCCTACAGTCTCAGTTCAACAGTCTCTGTCCCCCAGTCTCAGTCAAGTCCCACAGTCTCAGTTCAACAGTCTTAGTCCTCCAGTCCCACAGTCTCAGTCTCAGTTTCCCAGTCCCACAGTCCCAGTCCCCCAGTCTCAGTCCCTCAGTCTCACTCTCACAGTCTCAGTCCCAGTCCCCCAGTCCCAGTCTCTGGTTCTCTTCCTGCAGGGCTGAGGCCCAGTAGGGAGCGCATAGAGACTCTGTTGAGCAGAATCAGGGCCCTAACCGACCTGCTCCCCACAGCCCGGCTCATCGAATGGAGAGAGACGACGCACGTCCCCACACGACACGCTTCCCCGAGCCGCCGCGCGAAGCTTGACCCGAGGGCCGCCGCCGCCGGCGTTCTGACCGTCTCCCAGCATGCAGTTCCCCCTCTGCGCCCGCTTATGCGCCGGGCGTGGGATTGGTTATTATATTTATTAATAATTCACTGCTCAGCGGGACTCCTCTGTACTCTGGGCGCCTGGCGTAGCGTGCCATGTGTGTCATCATCACCTTGGCACAGCTGGCGGTGCGTTCGCTGACGAGGGAGCCGGGCTAAGTGCCATGCCCACGGGTGCCATATCAGCGCCCCGCCCCGGAGCGGAACATCCTGTAACTTCCCCCGGCTGCCGCAGGCTGCTGATAGGCTGGCTCTGGCGCGCCTCGCCGTCCAATAGGAAGTGGGTGTGGAGGTGTGTAATGCGAGTCCTTGTGTGAAGAGCTCCCTGATGATGTCATAAAGAGAACTGTGTGACGGAGAGTGGGGTGTGGCTTTAGGGAGACGGACAGGATTTCGGGTTGTCTCTAACCTCATGAACCGGCGCGCCGCGTTCCCGCTGCTTTGTAACGCCCACGCGTTGCCGGGACGACACAGGCCCGCACGGTGTTTTGGTCGACTGTGGGCGGGGGCAAGTTTTTGTCACAGGAAACGGTGACGTGAGAGAGCGAGAACAGCACCTTGAGCGATCGGCCTGCACGTTAACGTCAGGCTAGAAAGCGCGCTGCACAGCGGCCAATCAACACGCATTAAAATGAGCAACGGAGCGTGTGATTGGTGGGAAAGCGCTCACCTCATGTTAAAACAGTGACTCTTTTTAGAGGCGCGTATTCTGAAGCACAGCACTATCGTTAATGGAGCAGATTCATTGGGGGGGGGGGGGGGTGGTTTGTGGAGGGGGGTTATACAGGGATCTGTCTGCAGTGGGATTGAAAGGGGTCTGCATGTTCCTCTGTGCCTGGGTCAGCTGCAGAAACGCTCGACTTCAATTAATAACGGGGCCATCCCCTCTATCTCTCCCTCTCCTTCACTCTGCTTTCACTCCTCCTTTTGCACCTTCCCCCTCTCCTGAATTTTGTCCTTTGGAATGTGGGATGGTCTCCGCGGGAGAGAAGAAGCCGACGGTTTTCCCGCCTTCAGAAATCAAACGCGGTGTTGTGCAGCGCTCGGATATAAGCGCGTGTCATCAGCGTAGCGCGCTGCGTCACAACATGTGGCTGCTTATGCAAGACAGTGCATTCTATTCAGAAAAGGCTGATATCTACGGTTTATTGCAGCGTGACCTGTATCTGTGAGGGTCAGGGGTCATTTCTCCAGCTTTCAGGGTTGGTTATTTTTTGTGGTGTAATGGTGGTGTGTGTGTGGTGTGTGTGTGTGTGTGTGTGTGTGTGTGTGTGTGTGTGTGTGGAGGGGGGGGGGGGGCTTATATATGAGGCCTGCCTTCGCAATGAGCACAGGAAGCTGTGTGTGGAGTATTTCACTGTGGAGCTCCAGGGGTTATTTTGGGGCTTGTTAATTATACACAACTGTTATAATGGAAATCTCAGTATTTTTAAATGAGATGCAAATGCAGCGGTTAAGAGGCCATTCCACAGGACTCTGATCTCCCTGTGATGTGGAGATTACCTGGTGCTTTGGTCTGCCTTCCAGTGCAGCGGCCCGTGACAGGAGCTATTTCTGTGTTCATTATGGGGTGTATCATTCAAGAATTTCTTTGAAAAATGATGTGTGTGTGTGAGTCTTTGTGTGTGTGTCTCTGTGTGAGTGTGTCTGTGTGTGCATGAGGGGATGTCTGTGTGTGTGTGATGTGTGTGTGTGTGTGTGTGTGTGTGTGTGTGAGAACGTGAGTAAGTGTGTGAGTGAGTGGGGGGCCCCCTTAGCAACCGAATAATATTAAAATGCTGAACTGTTGGCTCAGTGTGTCCTAAATCCAGCTGTGTTCCGGACGGGGCTGGGGGGGGGGGCTCGCCTCGGCCCCCGCATGCCCCACAGCACAGGTGATGGGAACGGGTGCGGCCGAGCGGGGATGTGGGGGACAGCGGGTGAGAGGTCAGGGGTCGGGTTCCTCTTTTGGGACCAGGACGAGGCGTCAGGGTTTGGGGTGGGGGCATCCACAGGCAGGACGGGCAGGAACTGAGGTCTGCTCTCTCTCTTTTACGAGTTTCCTGGTGACTAAAGGGGCGATCCAGCCTGTCATGAGACAGAGACAGAGAGAGAGAGAGAGAGAGAGAGAGAGAGAGATGGGAAGAGAGAGAGAGGGAGAGAGAGAGAGATAGGAAGAGAGAGAGGGAGAATCACTTGGATATTTTTAGGTTGGTTTTGCAGGACTCATTCTGTACGAGTAACATAAATAACAAGGACATTTTGTGTTTGTTTAGAGTGCAGTACTGATGGTTGTTGAAATGTTAATGGTGATGTTAGACTGAGCTGTAAAGTTTTTGTGAATGCTGAAGTTTGCTGTTGTGATGTGAGAGAGATGACAGGGCTTTAAGCTGCTGTACTGTACTGGGGGAAGCATCTCTACTGCCCTTTAAGGTAGGCCTACATGACAGTTAATCACTCATGCTTTATTTATGGTGTGTGTGTGTGTGCATCTCTGTTTGTGTGTATGTGTGTGCGTGCATGCGTGTCTGTCTGTGTATGCGTGTAGGGCCCGTACCTGTGTGTCTGTGTGTGAGTGTGAGTGTGAGTGTGAGAGTGAGAGTGAGAGTGAGAGTGAGAGTGAGAGTGAGAGTGAGAGTGAGAGTGAGAGTGAGAGTGAGGCTTTTTTCCCATCAGTTTCTTGAACAGGCCTTATTTTTAGGGCCTTACAGATGACAGCGGTTCGTTTTTAAAGGGTCCTCGCTTCGATATGAAAACCAGCCGTGGCTAAATATAGCGCTCGGACGGACGCCTGCGCCGTTTGGAAAGGGGAGGCGGCAGATTGCGCCGGCGAAGCTCTGCTGGAAGGACAGACCGCCAGGGAGGTTCACGCGCGGAGGGAGCCCCTTGCGTCGTGACCGGAGCGGGGGCAGTGGGCGGAGCTTAGCGTGGGTGTGGCTTCCTGGCGTGGAAGGTGGTGCCAGTCGTCACGGTGACAGACGTGGCTCGGCTGTAGGGGTGTGGGGGATGGGGGTGGTGTGGGGTCAGGCTGGTTTTGTGCGGCGTGTGTGAGGGGTGTTGGCGTGGTCAGGGAGCACGGGCAGGGCTGTAATTTTGGGAAACCCGCTCAGCCCT
>NC_057946.1:30785056-30790056 GCF_018555375.3 Anguilla rostrata | reverse complement strand
TAAGTGAGTGGTCTATTTACAACTGATCAAATGCAGTGTGATCAAAAACAAATTCAAAGATGACAGGCAGGAATGCGCTCGAAAGTACGTTTAGAAAATTCTAGCGTTTGATTCGATTTCGGTGATGGTTTAAATTTAGCACGTTTATGCGCAGTAATGACAAACAGCCGCAGTTGTGTATTAAAGCATCCCCAGTCCGCTGTCATTCCAGACCTACGCGTTGGCCGAACTTCAAAGTGACGTTTTCAAACTTCGATTTTCGAGTGTCAATCCAAAGGTACGTTAACACTTGAAAAGCGTGGAGGTGCGCGTTAAAGTTCGCAAGTGGCATATGCCTGAGTTTTTCCCAGCATGCTTTCTGCCTGCTCTGGCGTTTGTCGGCGAAGATCACAACGCAGACAGAAGTGTCTTTGTTGCACTGAGACGTGGCGCTGGCCCGCGTCTGGACTGAAGCAGGTAGCGATCCTATTTTGGGTTTTGGCGGGGTGGTCCAGCGGGCGGTCGCGAGTCCGGTATGAACACCATTTCATCCGGGCGGGGCTACGCCACGCAGTGTCTTCACTCCTCAGCTGTTTTATTTACACGGTTAGTTTGGTCACCGGGAGCGCCGGAACCACCGTACGTAGCGCGTCTGTCCTCGGCAAGACCAGGAAGTCATTCCCACGTGTGGCTAGCTTTTCCCACTGTGCGCAGGAACTACGCATGGCAAATTGTGGTCACTCACTCACTCACTCACGGATGACCTTTGAGGGATGTTTAGTGGGACGCATGCGCAGGTGGCTAAAACGTGTCTGCGGAAGTGGGTCTGGACGCTTCCGTGCTCGTTAACTGACAGGATGTAGCCTATTAGCCTCTTTCTCCTCGTTCTGTCCGCGAGCGGCGCGTCAGAAGCGTGGATCCTCGTCTTGAGGCCCGTTAGACGTTGTTGGTTTGTCTTTAATGAGTATTTAAAGAAAGGGGCGTGTCTTAAGTACAGCTGCAGTGCAGCATAGCGGGTAGGGAGCGGGGCTGAGGTTTTGGGGTTCTGTTATGAGCGCAAGTGAAGCTGGCAACGCTGCCGAGCTCCCACGCCCGCCTTCATCGCGCGAAGCTGACAACGTTCCGATCCTCGGGATCTTCAACTGGTACCGATCCGTTATGGGTTCGATTCCCACCTGCGGTCATGGCCGTTGTGTCCTGGAGCAGCCTGGATTGCTTCCGTAGGATGCTAGTCCTGTGCTGTGAATGTGTGTAGAAGCGTGACCCGTGTAAATCGCCCCGGGTTAGAGAGCCTCTAAACGCCTGAAACCTGCTGTGAATGTGATAACCGTTTGTATTGCGTTTGAAATTTGATTTGCTTTTTTGTATAATTCAAGTGCAAAACAATTTGTCTTCATAAACTATCCAATTAATTAAAAATTCCATTTCAAATGCAGCTACTCCAGGATGTAGCTTCAGTTAAAGATTCACTCTGACATTTTCTCTCCTTTCTGTCCTAGATGACCCTAACCCTGCCCCTACCAACAATTCCACCACCACCCTGCCCCCTACTGCCCTCAGCGTCTCCCAGGCAACAACCCCCACCGTGGTGGCCGCCCCAACAACCGCCCCGACGGCGGCCCCTAACAACAGCGACGCAGGGGCGGCCCCCTCCCCAGCGCCGACTGATAAACCCCTCCCCCCGGCAACCAGCGCCCCGCCCCCGGCAGCCACCGCCGCTACCGCCGCCGATACCAAAGAGAGGGGCGAGGATGTCATCACGCACACGTCGGCTCCGGCCCCGCCCCCTGTGGTGACCTCACTTAGGTCCCTCCCACCCGAGCCCTGGTACCCCACTACCCCCACAACCCTCGACCCAAAACGGTCCACCCCCGTCCCGGACGTGTCCACCCCGGACCCGTTCACGTCGGGCACCGGCGCGCCTGAAGGTGCGTGTTACTGATGTCATTTCCTGTGTTATGTATGCAGATGGAATATATTGCAATATATTGTTAATATGTTGACTTACTGGAAAATAAAAATATATATGCAACATGTTATACGAATATAACAGTTTGTAACTGTTGTGTTTCAGCAGTCAGAATTACTTACTGAAGTGTGCTTCACATGGTGATTAATTTACAGGAATGTTTCTTCAGAAAAAATATTTAAAATATCTGAAAGTAGCAATAATTTATATGTGTCTATATATAGTAAAGTGTAGCAATGTGTTGATCTTTTGATTTTTGATTTTTCCCCAACATATTTGCAGTATGTTTCATTTTCTTAAGGGAGGTGTGGAGTCAATTGCTTTAATTTGGCCCCCCATATTATGAACTATTCAGGATGCAGAGATTGAAGCATTGTGTTGCCATGGTGACGATCTGACCATGTGTTTTTTTTCTCTCTCTCTATCCCTCTCTCTTGCTTCCTCTATCCCTTCCCTCTCTTTTGCTACCTTCTCTGTTTCTTTCTCGTCCCTTAACTCTCTTTCCCTCTCCCTCTCTCTTTCTTTTTCTGCCCTTACCCCATCTATCTCCATCTTGTTCTGTTTCTCCCTCTCTCTCTTCCCCCTCTCCCTCCCGCTCTCCAGGTGATGACACAGGTGAGTCTTCTCCCTCCCTCTCTCCTCCCCCTCTCCCTCCCCCTCCCTCTCTCCAGGTGATGGTAGTGACACAGGTCAGTCTTCTCCCTCCCTCTCTCTCTCCTCCCCCTCCCGCTCCCTCTCTCCAGGTGATAATGATGACACAGGTAAGTCTCCCATCAGCTGTAGCCTCTCTCACTCCCTCTCTTCCTCTCTCTCTCTCTCTTCCCCCTCCCCCACCCCCTCCCTCCCTCTCTCTCTCCTCCCCTTCCGTCTCCCTCCCTCTCCTCCCCCTCCCCTCCCTCTCTCCAGGTGATGGTGATGACACAGGTGCGTCTGCAGCAGCAGTGCTCTCTCTGTGTTCGGGTGTGCAGTAGTTGTTGTGACATGATCTGCTTGCTCAGTTTGTGTTGACTGCTGATCTGTGCCGTTGTGTTAAGTCTGTGTAAGCTTGGTTGCTGCATGATCTGTGCCGTGTGTGTTAATGTCTGTGCTAAGCGCTTGTGTTGAGCTGTGTGTGTTCATGTCTGTGCTAAGCGCTTGTGTTGAGCTGTGTGTGTTCATGTCTGTGCTAAGCGCTTGTGTTGAGCTGTGTGTGTTCATGTCTACGAGCCGCATCCGCATCAGAGAGACGGAGAGTAAAGAGAGGAGAGAGATTGGGGAGGGGGGGGGGGCGGGGGTGTGTCCCGGGTGGCAGCCCGCCAGAGTAAACCCCCCCCCCCGGGTCCCCCCCGTCCTGCTGCGCTATGCGCTGTCGCCATGTGATGTGACGTGATGCAGGACTGTTAGCGAGCAGCTGACCCCCCCCGTGCCCCCCCCCCCTCAGAGACAGGGCTGTTTGGAACAGTGCGTCCTTGTGTCACTGTGTGATCTTTACTGTGTGGCCTCACCACTGCCCCTGTCCCCCTCACTGGTAGTCTCTATGTACTCTTACACTGACCCTGTGTGTGTGTGTGTGCCTGCAAGTGTGTGTGTGAGCGTGCGTGCGAGTGTGTTTGTGCGTGTGTGTGTGTGTGTGTGTGTGTGCGCACGTGTGTGCGATTGTGTGTGTGTATGTGTGTGGGCATGTGAGTGTGTGCATCTGAGTGTGTGTGTGTGTGCGTCTGTGTGTGCATAGTGTGTGTGTGTGTGCATGTACGCGTGTATGAGTGTATAGTGTGTGTGTTCGTGTGTCTGTGTCCGTGTATGTGTGTGTAAGTTTGTACATGTGTGCGTGTACACAATGTCCAGCTCAGGCATTGGTTTCCAGGGTAGTCCCCTGGCCTGTCACACCCTGGCTGCAGCTGTGCATGTGATTGGCTGTCGTGTTGCCCGGGCAGTAGGGGGTTTGAGGCGGAAGGGTCTGGCCGCTTTTTGATCTCATCTCACAGCAGCTACTTCTCTGGGAAGGGGGTATTATTAACTGGAATGTTCTTTGGACCAATCTGGTTTTTAGTAACTGACCACACACACCCAGGAGCCTTGTTGGGCGGGTCTGTTGTCACTCAGTTTTAGGTATGGAGTTTGGGGTTGTCAAATTCAGTTTTTGTCTCTCCCTCTCTCTCCCTCTCCCTCCTTTCCTCCAGCTTTCTCTCTTTAGTCTTTATGAGATGCGGAGTCAGATGCACCTTACTGGCTTGACTGCAAACTGCCATGTCAGTGCCAAAGAGAAACATAAAAGACAATTCTTGCTTTTTAATTGTTAGTAAAAGGTAAGGGCTGATGTTGCCTGAATCCCAGCCTGTGATTGGTGTTTATGGATTTTCTCTGCCCCTCCCTCTTTCTCCCCTCAGACGACACGCCTGTCATCGCTGTGATGGTGGCGCTGTCCTCCCTGCTGGTTATTGTGTTCATCATCATTGTGCTGTACATGCTGAGGTGAGTCACCAGCACAAGCACACAGGCACTGACACTGAGACACAGACACACAGGCGCTGACACACAGACACACAGGCGCTGACACACAGGCACTGACACTGAGACACAGACACACAGGCGCTGACACACAGACACACGGACACTGACACGCAGGCACACAGGCACTGACATACAGACACACAGGCACAGACGCACACGCTGACACACAGGGGCGACGTAGCTCAGAAGGTAAGAGCGGTTGTCTGGTAAATCGAGGTCTGCGGTATCGACTCCGCCTGGGCGGGGCTGCGAAGGCTGTGAGCAAGGGCAGCACAACCCTAATTGCTCCCTAAGGAGCTGATTGGTACCTTGCATGGCAGCCTTTCACCGTTGGCATGTGTGGGTGAATGAGAGGCATCAATTGTAAAGGGCTTTGGATAAAAGCGCTATATAAATGCAGTCCATTTACCATTTACACAGGCAATGATACACAGACACACAGGTACTGACACACAGACACACACGCTGACGCACAGGCACACAGACACTGATACACAGACATACCGGTACAGACACACAGGCGCTGACACACAGGCACTGGCACACAGACACATGGACACAG